>NW_023614415.1:0-40001 GCF_013339695.2 Rhipicephalus sanguineus
AAGTGGCTCTCGAACCCCAGGAAGCTCATGGGAATAAAGCAAAACTTCTCGTACTGTGGCATAATGAACCACCCCTTGGACGAAGTGATTAATGGTACATTCAGCGTTAACTACAAATAATGTTCAAAGGTCGGTCCCATTGAGTGACGGTGCCACTTAGCAGCCAACCACAACAGATTGCGCTAGTTGTCGATGCCCGAATTCCTGGACATGATATACTCAGGTTCAAAGAGTTTAACGGAGTAACCCAAATTTCGCCTTACTCAAGGTAAGTAGTCTGCGCTTTGCTGGCTATGCTGTTGGCTACGCATGTACCTGTGTATTTGTCCAAGGCTCCTCTTTTTATGCTCTAACATCTTTAATGGTCCGCAACTTTTATCTTAGAAATCTTATTATTGAGCAGTACTGTTTCACTTGTTGGTAATCTCTGGTTGCGTTTTTCTTTCCGATTATTTCCTATATTAACCTCGCGTATACGTGGACGTGCGTCATTGTCATGCGTCCAATGACGTGTTAATTACTCATCTCCATGAAGTTTTGCAACTTCGCGAGGCCTATCTATTATAATGATGAATAAATGAATAACACGGTACAGTCGGAAGAAGGGGCATACGAAAGCGAGCAAAATATACACGGAGTTTATTTAGTTCTCTGTTTCATTGTTTTATTTACAGAGCATTAATGGCACGTAGTATTCAACGACAGAGCTTCGAACTAAAGGGCGTGGAAGAAAACTGTTACCGCGCAGCCGCGTCGCGAGACTTTTTCAATGGAAGCTTGTTTAGACTCGTACGCGTATATAAAATGGCTCGCGAACAGCGCGGAGCAGCTGTTAAGTTTACGGCGTCCATTCGTGGCACTGCAGACACGAAGCGCAGAAGCTCGTAAATTCGAGATCGCAGTGCTTCCGCGAAGATGAAAGAGAAGATATTGAGACTATTCAGCACAATGGTGTAGCTCGGTAGCGAGGTTGCAATAATCGTTTAAAAGTAAAAGCGCATCCACGTGTGAGAGATGCAAGATTCCTTAAAAGCGTAGGCAAATAATGGAATACTAAAAATGACGTTCTAGCCGGCGTTCCACCTGCATTACGCCTTTAAAACGATTGTGTATACATGCGACATGGGCTGTGAGACGACTTGGACGTCGTTGTATCAAAACGTACCACATTCAACATGACGGGCAAACGGAGAATTCAACATAACGTGGCGGCATCCTAGACGTCAACCGTTTGAGCATTTCGGAGCACAACTCTAACGACGACAACTTTCGCTGATGCAAAAGAACGGGCCAACATCTAGACGCGAAACCTTTGAGCAAGATCAAAGTACAACTCACCTCTCCAACGACTGTAACTTTCGCTTGCAGCGCAGTAAACAGCTTTAAAGGAGGGACACATGGTTTATCAATTTCAGGCTAACGTTCAGCCCCCAGCCACTCAACAGGCGCCTTCATGAACTATATATATGTATACTGTATAGATGCGAATCAGTGCAGTGGCCAAGACACAGCATCGTCAGATGGCACCATTAATTTATCACAAGCGGGCATTTTCAGTGCGCACCCTGTCGCACATTTGAATAATGATCAGAAGTCTCAAAGTGTCTCTCGTAAAATAATTGTCGCTAGTGCAGCGCGAAAAAAAAAATGAGGAAATTGACATTTGAGATCGGGTATCTGCCTCCAACGTCGATTTTTCTCAGCTGTTCCCTTGAGACTCCTATAGGAACATCGAAACTCGCCGCTCCCTTCTAAGCGCGAGGTAGCTCCGGCCGCTTCAATCTTAATTTTTGGTCCTCGTTGACAGGTGCCGGACAGATGTGGACCATTGCGTGGACCGCCGGCGTCAGGCTTTCGTTCTTTTTTTCGTCACCGATAGAATAGCTTGAGCATAGGTTGTGACCACGCGCGAGCTGGAAAGCCCGATGCCGCACAGCAACGCCGCGTACGCGGCAACCATGAGCCACGACTGTTCTTGCGCAGAAAGTCTTGCCAGCGGGCGAGAGTAGGCCCGGTCCGCGGACCTCATCACATGCCCGCCGGCAAGATGTCCGGCGCTGGCGGCGGCGCCGGCGCGTCGCGGGTACACCAGCGGTACTTGACGCGAACCACGGAGTAGTTTTGCACGAGAGGTAACCTCTCCGGAACCATGCCCGCCATCGAGTCCCGGGCGTCGGCCCTGGAGGGCTTGCTCCTGCCCTGTCCTGCACTTGACGTCCGGATGGTCGATCACTCGCACATCGCCACGCAGGAGAGCTCGGGCTCACGAGCGAGTGCTGCCAGCCGTAGACGGCCGGTGAAGGGGCCGAGACGCTCAGCTCATCGACAAGTACGTGCCGGAGCCGAACAGCGCGTTCTTGTTCATGGGCGCCAGCAGGCCGTGGTGGAGGATGGAGTGGAAGTTGTCGAGCCGCGAAACCGTGGTAAGCGAGAAGACCTCGCGGTCCCCGCGGGTTCCTTCGAAACGCCGGTCGGCCTGCAGGCTATGCTCGACTTCGAAGACAACGTCGACGGCCGAGTCGCCATTCAGTTCGGGCACGTCCTCCTTCTTTCGGGACCTAAGGCGGACGCCGCCGCACGTGAGCACCCATAGCAGAAGCTCCCAGGACTCTCGGGGCACTCCCTTCGGACCTGTCGCCGCCGAGGTCGACGACTTGGCGGCGGAGCCCGCGGGCAACAGGGCGCCGAGCGGAGGAACCCTGGCAGCCACGTCGCGAAGCTCGTCGATGCGCTTCGTGTCCGTCGCCTGATCGGCGAACGACGTCGGGAACGGTCGCAGCACGGTGTCGTAGCGGTACGAGCGCAGCGCGGCCACAAAGAGGGACCACTGGAGGTCGGCGGCCGCGACGTCTTCGGCGATGATTTCTAGGACTCGGAGTCGGGCGTCCCTGAGTTTTTGGGGCGACCGCACCGGGCTGTCCGGTGCTGCCATGTTTTTTCGCCCCGGTGCCACCTGTGCTGCCTTGGCAGCTGCCGCACGGGCCGCGGGCGCGAGAACACTGACGCTCGCAGCGCCACGCCACGGCTATCGCCGGCGCTCGCTATCGTTTTGTTTTCGTCGTCGTCCCGTGTTTGTGCAGCGGCGGCAGCTTTTCCCCGTTTCCACTTTGGCCGCGCCAGCCGCGCTTCGTCCGGCCATCGATACCAGCGCAGTAACAGAAGAAACGAAAGCGGGCAGGCGGCGCGTCTGCGCAGCGCGATGCTTGTAGCAGACGACGCGACGCCACAGACCGGAGACGAAGCGAGCGGTTTTGTGTCAAACTGTTAATCAATAGCAGCTCTTTGCTATCGACGCCGCTGTCATACTGATACTACGCCATAAATCTCCACGGTCACGGAAGTCGTACACTGATTTCGTGTAGCAGTCGGTGCTTCTAGAGGTCTCGAACGTGTCATCTACGGCATTTAACTTTCACTTTTACAGAAATGGAATGCCGACAGGGACCGAAAAGCGAAGGGGGAAATTCAGGAGAGGTTATGAAAAGCCAATATACTTCATTTTTTTGCCAATATCGTCTTTATTACCACATAAAACACCGCACACCGTTCTCCTTTGGAAGGGCTTCGGCGGTTCTTCTCTCTCTCACTTTCTTTAAATTTGGAAAGCCTGCCTTGAGGCATAGTACTATAGTACTAAATAAATACACATACAAATTTGCTTCGTGTATAGAGTCTAACAGTCGCGCTGCTAAGCCCGAAGGTGCGGTTTCGGTTCCCGGCAAAGACGGCCGTATTTCGACGGGTGCGATATCGAAGAACGCCCGCGTGCTTTGATTTAGGCACACGTTAAGGAAACCCGCGTCCTCAGACGTATTCCGGACGTCGTTTACTACGACTTGCCTCGTAATCGTATCTTGCTTTTGGCACTTAAAACTCCAGACACGATTGATCTTTTAGAGGTGGTGAAGCTGAAGATCGGCTGGGGCAACCAAATCAGAACGTTGAATTTTTCGGGATCTCCAAAATTCTTCGTGGTCGCGCTCCACCGATAAAGACAGAGCTTCAGCCGAAATGAATCCTTTGTTCCATAACACCAGACGCACTTAAGTTTTCGCCCATTCTTCATTGCGAAATGTGGGCCACGTAAGGTGTTAAACCTAGAACTGCAGCGATAAGCGTGCCTCTGCTACGTTTGTACACAGTGCAACGCGCATGACGGATAGCAAGTCTGCCGAAAGGCGTATAAGATTGAGAGTATCCTGACAATACATAACAGTTTCGTCACAACCCGGCGTTTTACATTGCTGTCATTGCTCCGAACCTTATCATATCCTCCCTCTATTGTTAATCTTTCATCGTTGACTATTGTTCAACGCCAGCGTTTCCTTAGCACTCCGTCATTCCTAATCATTTGCAATGAATTGTTCCTAATCGTTTGCAATATGTTTTATGTTTATGTACAACAGCCTTTCAAAGAGACAGTTGAATGATGGTGTAACAGCATTCAAATAGCGAAAGGTATGCTAGAAGCAAAGAGGATCTACATGATTCAAATCACAGAAGTTAACATTACGGAATTCCTGCCCACAAACGGCAAGAAAAAAAAAAGCGAAACAAAGAAACACTAAAAAAAAAAAACGTGAGGAAGAAGCAAGCATATCATGGTGACAAAAACTTTAGAGAAGCAAAAAATACATAAATTTTTAAAATCTAATGTACGACGCGACAGCCAGGATGTCAAAAAGAAATTAAAAAACTAAAATCCAACCCTGGTTTTCTTTCATTGCCAGTCCGGTGATGGAGTTCTCTTCCATTATTTCTTTTTCTTTCTTTCTTTCTAATCGCCCGTTTGTTTAAGGTATCTGTAAACCTGCACCGACTATCCTCGTCAACGTTGTCGACAATGGCCGAGCTCGCATGAGCACAATAGAAGACGGAAGAGGCGTCGCCATCGCGCGGTTCGCACGGTGTCCTTCAAGATGAAGCTATTGTAGAACGCCGAGTACAAGGAGTATGAGACGCGCAGTACAGGACCTGAATTCGCGTTCCTTTATTTAGCTCTATACAACCGCTTCATCAACCAACTAGTCTAAGAACGAGCCATTTTAAAAGTCCTTCCAAGTTTGTGCACTCGGGTCTCTATTCGTCTTAGCTTCTTGCAACAACATTGGCGACGTGTAGGTTAGGTATACTATAAAAACTTGGAGGACGCTTGAGCTTCGCCTTCAAGCGTGGAATGTATTCGGGCCCCGTGCGCATCACCTTCTCAATTGCTAGCCTAGCTTCGATTCACAATGCATGCCTCAACAGTGCCGTAAGGAAACGAACGACTGTGCGCGTAACACTGGCCGTTTCAAGGTATCCTAGAATGCCTACTGCAAGTACAGTTGTTAAGTGTCCACTACGCCGTAATTACTTCTGCGAATCAGCGAAGGGCCCGCTACGCGTCCGTAAGGCAACACGCGAACCTACGCAGCTGTTCACTTTGTTTATGCTTTGCTGACGATGATGATTACTATGTCTGAGCGCTTTGTAATGGGCGAGCCTTTAAAACACCCACTCATTACGCAATTCACATGTTTTGGCGCCTGGTGCGATTCTATGCGTCTGCCACGCAATATTACATTTGCTAAGGAGACTCCTTCCACTACATGAAGTTAGTGTTTTTTTTTTTTTTTCCGACGCTGTTTCAAGAAATAGCGTGGCTCTGTGGTAGAACACCTGCCTGCCACGCAGACGGCCTGGGTTCGATTCTCACTCGAACCCGGAGCTTTTAAATGCGACTAATTTAGCGAACCTAAGGCACTGTGAGTCTATCTATCTATCTATCTATCTATCTATATCTATCTATCTATCTATCTATCTATCTATCTATCTATCTATCTATCTATCTATCTATCTATCTATCTATCTATCTATCTATCTATCTATCTATCTATCTATCTATCTATCTATCTCCAGACACGTGTGGCATAGAGTTTCCTACAATACTACAATTTCCTACAACCTTTAGGAAACTCCATGACATGTGGCACATACCCGTTTACCGCGGGGCGTGGTGTACGGGTATGCGCCACACTGCAGGTGATTGACAGTTTATGTCTACCCAGGAACGGCGGGAACATATATTGGTAATTTAAATGCGAGAGCGGTAAGAAAAACCGACATCAGCAGAGTTGACCAGACGAATGCAAAGAATAAAAATAAGGATCCCAGCCGGAATCCAACCCTAACGTTCTGCGTGACAGTCAGGTATTCTACCAAAGAGCCACGCCAGCTCTAGAAACTGCTTTGGAAAAACAGCCTATGCAGGCGTAATGTCGGTGCAATGTCAATTATGGTTGTAGTGCTGGCTATTAATTTTATAAAAATTGGGGGACGCTTAAGCTTCGCCTTTAAGAGTTGAACGCGATAGCAATATCCTGCCCCTAGTGCGCACTTCGAACACTACGAGTGTTGAACAGAATGCGCGCAATAAGGTGTGTGCCTTGTGTAATGGGTAGCATGCTTTAAACCAGGAGCAATTATGCGCGAGAATCTTTTTCGAAGCTGCGATGCACCCACTACGTAGTCTTAAGGGAACACGCGCAGTAATGTGTGCCTTTTGTAATGGGTGGCTGTCTTTAAAACCACCAAGTCGTTATGATATTGACGTGGTGTGACGCCCGATGGCAATGTACGCTTGTACCACGCAATATTACTGCGATATTACATCTCGCACTGTGACACCTGTATACAGGACGCGTATTTTTGGGAAGCATCAAAGTTACTTTCAGTGCAGCTCCAAGCAGAGGCGTGGCTGTGTGGTAGAACACCTGCTTGCCACGCAGACGGCCTGGGTTCGATTCTCACTCGGACCCAACATTTTATTATTTATTTTATTTGCAGCTTTTTCGATTTTTCGGTCACGGACAAGATGATGATTTTTCGCTCACAACCAACGGTGCCGGCGCCGACGCCGACGGCGGAATTTCTGAGCTCTTTAACGCTATCGCGTTAACAAACCAGCAAACACTACATATGTACTCCTACGATACAGGCGTTATGTCAGATTAATTTCAATTGTGGTTCTGCGAAACGAGCTCTTTAACGCTGTCGCGTCGAAATAATGCAGACGCTTATCCACGAGACATACCATAAGTAATATAATAATAATAATAATAATAATAATAATAATAATAATAATATAATAATAATAATATAATAATAATAATAATAATAAATTTATTCCCACCAATACAGTGTGGATGGAGGGGGTGAGAAAAAAAAGCGACTAGCCGCTTGACTAAGTTCCCACCCCCAGTTATAACTTAATATAGCACTGAAATCAAAATTCCGATGCTTGAGTTGTAAGTTCAACTATTGCATTTTAGCAGTTCAAACATACGGGGCAGAAACTTGGAAGATAACGAAAGGATTCTGGAATAAATGACGGACCACGCAGCACCCAATGGAACGAACAAATGCAGGGCGCAATATCAAAAAGATAAGAACAGAGTAGAGTGGATCATAGAGCAGACATGGGTAGCTGATATCCTTGTTGACACTATAGGATAAAAATGTAGACATGGGACGGATCACGTAATGCGTAGGGAAGATAACCGAAGGCCACATAGAACGACGGCACGGATACGAAGGGATGAAAAATGCAGCCGAGGTCGGCACAAAGTTATAGGTGGATCGATGGAATTAACAAGTTCGCAGGAATGAAATGAAGTTCTCGCGTAAGACAGGAGTATAGGACGTTTTGTCGCTTGCAGGCGGATATATATCCTTGCGAGGCATGCAGGCAGTATAATCGCCGCGGTGGTTTAGCGGTTATTACAGTGAAAGCTGTTATGAGATCACAACAGCCGATTTTGGTGGCGTAGTTGTCCGCCATGCTAGAGGCCAGTGTGTACTTAGATTTAGGTGCACGTTAAATAACCCCAGGTGGTAGAAATTTCCGGAGCCCTCCACTGCGGCGTCGTAGTGGAAGGCGTCGTATGAGGGACGCCGTAGTGGTGTGAGGGACACTGCGGCGTCGTATGAGGGACGCCGTAGTGGAAGGCACCGGAAATTTCGACCACCTGGAGTTCTTGAACGTGCCCCTATATCTAAGTAAATACGGGCCTCCAGCATTTTCGCCTACATCCAGAAATGCGGCCACCGCGGCCTGGATTCGATCCCGCTACCTTTGGGTCGAGCACCATCCATAACCAATAGGCCACCGTGGCGGGCACAGTCATGAAATTGGCTGCGCGTGTATGTAAAAGTTATTTCAAAAATGCCACTTTCGCGTCAGTACTGGCAGAACATAACCATGGCCCGAGATTAGCCGGCGCCGAGGCGCCGGCTAATCTCGGAGGCCATGACATAACAGCATATGCATCAGGCTACATTTTGACGGAATTTCTTTTTTTTTTCTTTTCACTCAAGCACACGTAGACAGCTCGTATCTGTGAGAAGATGGACAGAGGACAAAATTGGGGGACGCTTAAGCTTCGCCTTTAAGAGCTGAACGCGATAGCGATATTCTGTTCCTACTGCGCAGTTCGAACACTACGAGGGTTTAACAGAATGCGCCCACTAAGGCGTGTGCCTTATGTAATGGGTAGCATGCTTTAAACCAGTAGCAATTATGCGCGAGAAACTTCTTCGAAGTTGCGATGCACCCACTACGTAGTCTTAAGGGAATACGCGCACTAATGTGTGCGCCTTTTGTAATGGGTGGCTGTCTTTAAGCCACGAAGTCGTTATGATATTGGCATGGTGTGACGCCCTATGGCAATGTACGCTTGTACCACGCAATATTACTGCGATATTACATCTCGTACTGTGACACCTGTATACAGGACGCGTATTTTTGGGAAGCACGAAAGTTACTTTCAGTGCAGCTCCAAGCAGAGGCGTGGCTGTGTGGTAGAACACCTGCTTGCCACGCAAACGGCCTGGGTTCGATTCTCATTCGGACCCAACATTTTATTATTTATTTTATTTGCAGCTTTTTCGATTTTCGGTCACGGACATGATGATGATTTTTCGCTCACAACCAACGGCCCCGACGCCGACAGCGCAATTTCTGCGATACGAGCTCTTTAACGCTATCGCGTTAATACCGAGGTTCCGATCGCGGGAAGCTCGGCGTACAATTGTGTGCAGAAAAATATTGCGCATGGAGGCAGTTTTTTGTTGTTGTTAGAAGTTCCGTTTACTGATGCTTTTCACGGAACTTTTCCGTCACTTAAAGTAGCGCACAAAACTTGAAAATAACTTTGGTAGACAACTGAATCGCTGAATTGAGATCTTGCGAAGGTCCGCCTCAGTGGTACAATGGTTACGGTGCCCGGCATACTGACCCGAAGGTCGCGGGTTCGATCCCGGACGCGGCGGCTATACTGTACGATGTCAGTGCATGCTCATTAAAGAATACCAGATGGTCGAAATTTCCGGAGCCCTCCACTACGGCGTGGCTGATAATCACATCGTTGTTCTGGCACGTAAAATTCCAGATATTATTAGAGAGTTTGCGAAGAAATATATAATTTTTAAGTGCCTGTGAAGTATGTATACGTTGCAACCTCGTACTTTGGACTTTCATTTAGCTGTGTATTTGTGTGCTTTTAAGTTATGACTTGGTTTTGTTATTTTTACTCCCATTAATTTTTGGCATGTTTTTTTACTTTGTTTTCTGCCTATTTGTTTTGCTTTTGCTGTGTTTCTTTATTTCGGTCAGTTATCGGGCATCGCTAATCTTACCCCATAACAGGACGTAAACGGCCCAGGAAAAAATTGTCCTAAACATATTTCTGCCTAATTTCCCTTACAGAAACAAACTGCTGCAGTGCCCAGAGCGTTTCGTGGAGTGGGGCCGAGGCATATTATCACGCACGTGTTATTCTTTGACCCGTGCCCCAGCGTGGCGTGTGCCACTGATACACGGTTCTACCCTACTCTACATTGTAAGAGCAGCGGCGGATAGCCAACGTTATAGTCACTGCTGGCAATACGCGGGTATATATGGTAGGCTTCGAGCAAACTGCATACAACTTCATCTTATTTTTGAAAAATTACGCGCAAACATGTCGTAGAGTAGAAGCATAACATACGGCGACCCACAACACGTTCAGTCAGTTCGTATTGTATGCATACATTGTGCTTTCACTGCGCAGAAAATGCTATTCTCAATAATTTCCAAAGATATCGCTCGCTATCTGTTGAATGCCAGCAATGACAGCGTTGTACAATGTATCGGGTCCACAGTCACAATTGGCTGGTAATTCAACAAAAGTTTGCTTTGACTCTTTTACAAGTGGTCTACCTCGCTGGTGTTTTAAAGTGCTCGGCTGCTAACCCGAAAGTCGCGGGATCGATCACGGCCGCGGCGGTCGCTTTTCGATGGAGGCGAAATCCTAGAGGCGCGTGCACATGTATGTACTTTGCGATGTCAGTGCGCGTTAAAAAACACCAGACGGCCGAAATTTCCGAAGCCCTTCACCATGGCATTCCTCATAATCACACGTGGTTTTGGGACGTAAGACCCCGACACTTACTATAAATGTATTTACTGTACTGTCACCATTGGCTGGTAATTAAGCAACAGTTTGCTTTCACTCTTTCACTATTCTGAGAACACCCGTACGTGCAATCAGTTCAAAACGTCAATCCGTGTTTCCTTTTTTCCTTTCCTTCGCGATATCAGAGCGATCACTACTGTCAGTCGCAGCGAGCAGATATTGTGTATGTGCTCACCCCCGATGCTATACGACCCATCGGAGTTCTTATCACGCCGGCAGACAAACGCTTCACGCCTTCACGAGCCAACGAAGCGAACGGAAGCGGGAAACGAAGCTCACCGAGCAGTCCGCGTCTTCCGCTGATACGCGGGGCGCGCGTTTATATAAGCAATGTGCTGACCGCGTAATGTCAACACAACGCACCTCACCTGCAATCAACGTCGGAGAGCCGCTACTGTCGAGCGTGCTGGAAGACGAATCCATTCAGTCAACGATCACGCCAGTCAGACGCAGTAGGTAGCCGCACACTCGCGCACGCATTGGCGATCGCAAGCGTACACTCCTATTCGATGCCGGAGTCGAAATCACACCTGCTTGTCCAGCGAGCCCGAAGAATTCTGTGTTGTTTTTCTTCTTGCGGTGTGACGGGATCTCCAGACGTGCGGCATAACGCCGGCCGGAGAAAAGGAACCCTGTCACTGAGCCCCATTGTTAGCAGCAGGCGGGCAGCAGCAGCAGCGGACGAATCGCGCAATCGGAGTCCGCAAGGTGGCGGCACAGCTGCAAGCTGCGCACCTGATAAGAGACCGCCCTCTCAGTGTTGTCGCTTATTCGGTGCAGTGCTGAGGACTCTGAGGAGCCTGAAAGGCTCAGCGTACACACCGTATACGGGACGAGCAATCGCGCGCCCCTAGTCACCGGTGCACGCTTTTTCTGTTTGCTCTGAGAGCGCGGCTGCCATGGCGCCTGCTTTTGACAAGACTTGGCGCGACATGGACAAATCCTCGGCATCACTTCGGAGACACCGCCTACATCGCGTCGTCGTGAAAATGCCACTGCGCTCGCGTTGTCAGCGTTGCACAGTCGACAAACCAAGCGAAAAAATTGTTGAATGCTCGCTGAATGGCGTGTGGCGTTTCCCAACGTGCGTCACGCTATCAATGCGTTTTGTCGGGCTAGTTGGTTCATGACTTCTGAAGAATAAAAATTGTAGCGCAGAGCAACACACGGACAGACAGAGACGACGGGAAGTTGGAAGTTAGCGCCAGTCCCGTCCTCTCTGTCTGTCCGTGTGTTGCTCTGCGCTACAAGTTTTTCCTTCAGAAGTCAGGCTATCACGCGCCGGAGACTTTGCGAACGAGCACCAATGAAAGTTCTTATCGCGGTGGTATAAAGATATCGTACACGAAATAGCTTCTCGGCGTATCTGATAGGAACGCAAGAAATGCCGGCAAAACAAACGCCGGACACCGCGTCAAGCCGTATATACGCAACCCAGCTGTGCGCACCCAGGAAAGCGTGAGTGACGTCACAACGCTCACTATCACAAATACGAAGGAAATTTATTGGAGCCATTACAAAACCACTGCCTTCAATGCCGCCACACCCGCAACGGTGGTCTAGTGGTTATGGTGCTGGACTGCTGAACCCGCAGCTCGCGGGATCGAATCCCGGCCGCGGCGGCCGCATTTTCGATGGAGGCGAAAATGCTTGAGGCCCGTGTGCTTAGGTCTAGGTGCACGTTAAAGAACACCAGATGGTCAAATTTTCCGGAGCCCTCCACTACGGTGTCTCTCATAATCAAATCGTGTTTTCGGGACGTTAGACCCCTACAATTATTATTATTACCAATGCCGCCACAATTGTGCTGCATGCCATGGTTGATGTGAATAAGCTACACAGGAGAGGGTATCACGTGACGCCGCCCGCCGCGGGAGGTTGCAGCAGTAGTGGTGGTTTAATTAAGGATTGGAAAGCTGCCTATTTCTGCAACCCCTAAGGGAGCATGGCTAAGCGTCGTTGGGGGAGGGTGCCGGGCGGCACTGGGTATCGAACCCGGTGCCTCCCGCATATAGGCGGATGCTTTAGCTACTTGACCATGTCGTACCTTTCGTTTTTTCCCTCGCCGATATCGTCCTAACACGTGACTTCCGAAACTCGACATATTGGCCAGAAATGTTTGGTTAACATTAATGGTTAAGTAATTCACACCTTTACCTCTCGCCTTGACGTAATGCGATCACGTATAAGGGCGATACGCGTTTGCTTTCATCATGTTCACCGACGCTCTCTCTCGTAATTCTTGCTTGGTCGTAGACACTGTGGATAGGTCGCGATGTTTTCGCGATTCCATGCTCTGTCGAATCGGCGCAGTTCAGTATGCTTCGTGTGCTGTCTTCACCGCAGCACGGAATTTTCATCGCGTCCGTCGATCGCCGTTCTTCGGGGAAGTTATTTTCGCTATTTCTCCTATATCGTGCAACGCCTCAACATGACCAACAATCGTTTGTCGTATTGCGCAGCTCCGAGGAAACAAAATGGACGAGTGGAAGCGGTAATACACTGCGATAAAATGAAGCCTTATCTTCTGTAGTGAAAAGAGAGGCTCGCTTGATTCGGCGCCTTTGCCAAGGGACGAGAAACAAAAGAGCAGGCGATTGTGATGCGGCTCGCGTAATATAGTACGCAGTCTTTTTGCCGCCTGCTAATTAAAGAATTGCAGTGAAACCTCGGTGATACGAATCTTACGGGACCACCAAAAATATTCGTATCATCCGAAATTCGTATCAGCAGAAAGCATGAAAAATTAGCTTGCGACAAAAGAAAGGTGGCGTACATTTTCATTTATTGTTTTTCAGGGCCGCAGCAACGTCCGCAAGAACCCTGAATTATTGTCAGCTAAGTTTTTAGATGTCGGCAATCATACCAGCACTCATAAATATATGGCCCGTACGCGCGTATTTAATTAACGAACCAGGTGCGTTGTGACCCGCGACAGCAGTAGCCCCTTTAAAATTTTAGTATCTTTTTTTTTTGCATGACCCCGGAGTACTGCAGTACAAGTAACGAAAGAAGCGCTTTGACGCGATGAATCAAGGCCACAAAATTACAGAACCACGGTCTTGTGTTATGATTTTGTTATCGTGGAAGTGTTGGGATGTTCTTGGGATATTTACGGCCATGCCCATGCGACCTCAACGGTCGCGCATGTTGACACTGTGAGGCGTGACTCCTTCGCAAAGACCGTCCTGGTCTTCTTTCGGTCCTCGTGCACCTTTCATAGGATGTCTGATGCACGTGTAAACACAGTACAACGACAGTAGCCCGCATCGACGCGTTAGAAAAAGAAGCATGGCGCTAATATCATCTGCAATTTAAACGCGAAGGCACAAGGAGGCACTTAAGAGCTTCAAAGATTCGCGCACACAATCTCGGAGGTCGTGACGCGTCTCTGAAGGTTTATTCTGACCGTAAGAAAAGTGTTTTTCTGACACCGTGATTCTGACAATTTGGTGGTGCGGCGCGCATGCCCACGCTTGCGTTCCCGCGCTCGCACGTGCTTGGCGCATCTTCCGGGACAGCACGG
The DNA here is from genome assembly GCF_013339695.2 of Rhipicephalus sanguineus. Classification (NCBI taxonomy): domain Eukaryota; kingdom Metazoa; phylum Arthropoda; class Arachnida; order Ixodida; family Ixodidae; genus Rhipicephalus; species Rhipicephalus sanguineus. The sequence continues at coordinate 14,023 of NW_023614415.1, forward strand.
ACAGCACCTCTTCGTACCTGTGCGGTAGCATGCGTTCGTATCAAACGTCACTGGGTGAAAATTGGTTCGTAACAACCGTACTCCATTGCATTGCAGGCTAATGGGCCTTGGCCGGGACCAACGAAAAATTCGTATCAGCCCGAAATTCGTATGAGCTGTGATCGTATCACCGAGGTTTCACTTAATTCGAGAGAAGTGCTGGCGCAGGACGGAGTCGGTGGTTCTTTGCAAAATGTGCTAGTTCTTTGCGTGGTATGCGACAGTTAACAGCCCCAGTGGGGAGCGCAGTGGCACAGGTGTTAGCGAATTAGAGCAACGTAGCGAGGGAAGCCAACGGGTCTTCTGATAACCCCTAGTCGCCTTTTCCGTACCCTTAAACCGATTGATATTAATAAACTGCCTTCGTAAATCATCGGAAGATACCAATGTTTTCTTTCATTCACCTGAATGCAGAGTAATGGTGTTATTCACAAATGGATGACATGCAGGTGCCGGGCGCTGCGGAGGGCATTAGCGCCCAAATGCTTGTTCTTACAGACGGCAAGCTATCTTTACAGAGTATTTCTGCCCCGAGTGTTCTGCCGCAAAGCACGTGGCATTGTATATAATATGCCAGCTCAGCAAGTGCCAAGCTTTTCCTTTTCTTAAAATGCACTATACTCGGTCAATCTCCTGTAGCATTGGGTGTGTGCCGTGCACAGAAGACCCTTCTTCCTTCTTCAGTCACCTTCTTTCCTTCATTCGTAGCGAGGGTCTCGTTCTGGCAGACTTGATGCCTTCAGGTAGTATGCGAGGGATTATTGGTCAGCTGCCAGTTCGTAAAAATATCACTTGCTACGTGACGCCAACAGGCAGTAAAAGAGTGTTCCACACGCCGCCGTGGCTGCGATCGGCGCACGGGAGGATGACCGCCGCCGTAGCTCAGTGGTAGAGTATCGGACGCGTTATTCGAAGGTCGCAGGTTCGGTCCCTGCCGGCGCAAGTTATTTTTTCGTCCACTTTACTTTCTTCACATTTATATCCAAATTACTAGAAGTAACATCCCCAATACTTTCCTCGGCATTATCGTCTGTTAGTTCTCATTAATATTGTGAACAGTAACACTCCTTCACTTAATGCACAAGCAGCCTTCGCAGCACCGAGAGCCAAGTGAACGTGCTCAGGTGTGTTCCGACAAAAGAGCTAAGAAAAATTCAGGAGCTCTTGCCCTATCGGGAAAAAAAAAAAAAAAAACGCCAGGCCTGCGCTGAAACCGCAGTACAGTCACAGCGAAAGCTGGAAGAGCGGCGTTTCTAGAGCCTGTTGTAAGCTCTCTTGGGGCTACATAAAAGTACACTAGCAAGGTACCCACTACGCCATAAATCACAATTTTTGTGAAGTTGGGAAGCACCTACTAAGCCGTTATTCTACATTCTTCGGAGAAGCGAGGCACCAGCTACACGTCTGTAACGCATTATGCGCACTCTGTTGACGCGACGACTGATGACGATGAAGAATTATGACTCAGCCCTTTGTAATGGGTGGGAAGCTTTAAACGGCCCACCATTTACGCAATTTGCATTGGGTGACGCCCGGTCGCTATTTCCCTCTCCCGCCATGCTGTATAACATACGTTGACGTGGGGTGGGAGAGGGGGGGGGGGGCGAAGAACTTTACTGAGACCCCGAGGAAATGGATCACGCGTTTATGGGCAGGGCTTCCTTGGCAACCAATATAAGTGCACTTGCGAGGAACCCACTACGCTATAAATCATTGTAATTTTTGAGAAGTAGGGAAGCAGGCACTATGCCATTTTTCGTCATTCTACGGAGAGCCGTGGTACCTGCTAAACGCATGTAAAGCATTATGCGCTTTGTTGATGCTGTGCCTGATGACGATGAATAATTATGCGGAGCCCTTTGTAATGGGTTGCAAACATTCAACAACCTACTCGTTGCGCAGTTCGCATTGTGTGACGCCTGGTTACAGAATTCGCGTTGTGCGACGCTTGGTGCTTATTGTACTCTTCTACCACGGTATATTGCATATGTTAAATGTGGTTCCTTCCTGACATGAAGCCTGTGTAGGACCTTTTCGCAAAACAGTTTCAAGCACCGGCATGGCTCCGAGGTTGAATACTAGGCTCCCACGCAGAGGACGTTCCATCCTGGCATTTTTTTTTTTCTCATTTCGTTTTTTTTTTCTTATTTCGAGCGATAGTGGTTACGGACACCGGCGGCGGACAACAACTAAGGCGCCAAAAGCGGCCCCTGAAATGATCTCATAACAGTTTTCGCTGTAAAAAACTTGGAGGACGCTTGAGCTTCGCCTTCAAGAGTATACTCTTGAACGGGGCCCGATTACGCTATCGCGTTCTATAGAACGCGATAGCGTAATCGAGCCCCATTCGCAACGGCTTCTCAATCGCTGGCCTGACTTCGCTTCTCAGTAGACAACCGTGCCGCAGGTAAAGGAACGCAGCTGCAAGCTTTGTTGATGATGCTGCTTAAAATGATGATTAATTGTGCCTATGCGCTTTGGTGGGTGGGATTAATTGTGCCTTTGTCATTGGTGGGGTTTCTAAACTTCACGCTGCTTAATGCATCTTTTTGCCTAATCATCCTCGCAACACTGTTGAAGAATAAGCTCAATTCAGTTACACCACTCGTCGCGCAATTTACTTGTTTTGATGCCTGATGTGATTCTATATACACTTCTGCCACGCAGTATTACGTGACACTCTTCGCACTACGTGACATTATAGTTTTTTTTTTCTGAAACAGTTTCTCAAACCACGCGCGTGGCTCTGTGTTAAAACACCTGCTTGTGCACGCACTAACACGATACAGATAGCGTTAAATATAGTATCACGGCTTATTCGGCCATCGACCCCGCGTTGAAATTTCCCGCAGAAAAGACAATGACCGTGCTCCCGGTTCGCGGCCTTATCTCCGCCGTGTAAACAAAACGGGGTTGTTTTCTTGATCAACACCGGAACGAGATAAGGCGGCCAGCACTGCTGCCAAAATTATAAGTAGAAATCACTTCATTGTTCAGTTATTAAAAAAAAGAAAAAAAAAAGTCTTCGTTTCCTGTGTTTTGGCAAGACGGCGACAGAGGTTACCTTCGTATGCTGATAATAATAATTGTTGGGGTTTCACGTGCCAAAACCACGACATGATCATGAAGCATGCCGGAGTGGAGGGGTCCGGAAATTTCGACAACCTGGGGCGCGTGCGCCTAAATCTAAGCACACGGGCCTCTGAGCCCTTCGCTTGCATCGAAACGCGGTTGCCGCGGCCGGGAGTCGATGCCGCGACCTTCGGGTCGGCAGTCGAGGAGAATAACCATTAGACCACACCGCCGCGGATTACCGTTGTAAGCTGGAAGTCGGGCTGGAGAGAGGCGTCTCATTTCCACTGACCTCTCTCAACATCTGCAGCTAAATTTATGCACTTAATGCATAAGTCGTCGTGGATAATGATGGTATTCGCTACCGTCCAATTTGAAACGAGGTGGCTACCAGTAGTCGCCTAGCCTACTCATTAAATCAGCATCACCATGAGCCTGGTCTGCGTTCACCGCGGACGGAGGCTTCTCCCAGCGATCTTCGATTTACCCAATCCCGTGCGAGCTGACTCCACTTTATCCCTGCGAACTTCAACTTATCCACTTCCACTTATTCCACTTATGCCTCCGAAAAGAAAAGTTCAACTGATTATATAACGTAACGGCCGATGCGTGACCGAGCGCGTGTAATTGGAAGCGGTGAAACGAGGTGTACGCGAATCGGCAACTAAACATCGGTTTGCTATATATGTAAATCCGGTAAATTCCCGGGAAACGGAGCGGAAGCATGGTCACTCAGTTCATGTCTAAAGCACCGCGCGAGTAATGCGGACCGATGTGTATTTAATCCTCACATGTGTATAGGTACCCGGCCCCTTTTCGTTCACGTTCATTTCGCGTTTCGTTATCATCTCTTCGTTTGAGCTGAAACATGCCAAGGAAGTATTAGTGCAATGATGATTACTCACAGTAATTGTCAGACGTGTATGTGATTGCATGCGTTTTCGAGAATCTCCTCTGTATGAGTGAAATTATTTCCCGGTGTCTTCCTGACACACTTAGGTTATCTCGGATAGCGGTTATAAAACGGCACTGCGACGATGCTATAGGCAAAGTAAGAAAATGATGATGTCGTCGACGTTCCTTTAAACGGGCGAACGGCAGATTGGAAGCCGGCCGCTGCCAAGGGAACGACCAATTTAGGTGGCGGTAGTGTCCCCATCTCGCGCGCATATCAAAAGAGGTCTCCCTCTCGCAACAGTCACTGTCGGTCCACTTTCCCGCGGCTACAAACATACCCCCCCCCCTCCCATCGCTACTCTCTTAACGAACTGCATGATGCACCTTTCCTACATCTCTTAGTGAACCCCCCCCCCTCTTTTGTGTGTGTGTGTGTGTGTGTTTCGAACTTACCGTTCGAAACACACACACACACACACACACACACACCACACACACACCACACACACACACACACGCACGCACGCACGCACGCACGCACGCCCACGCACACACACACACACAACCACCAACACACACACCACACACACATTTCCAACGCACCTCCCACACAACACCGTGGTCCACCATAACGGCAGAGCGTTCATACAGCGCGTGAATCCTTGCGTGACGTCCACCTTCCTCGGTGAGAGCATGCGCTACTTCTGACAGCGGGTTATAAACGAATACTTGAGTGAGAGGGTGGTTAATGGTGGGAGGAGAGGGGTCACCGGGCTAGGAGGGGGGTTGTTGTAGTTCGCGATGAAGTACAACGGCGCAGAAACGAAACCGCCATAGCTTCACGTGTGGCTCACTCGGACCGGCGCCGCGAACTGTTCGGGCCAGTTGTGGGGCCGCCCAAAAGACGATTGTGAGCGCGTGCGTACGATGGATCGAGACGCCGGATGACATACTGCGCGGCCACGGCGCTGTCCCTTTCGATGCTGGATTGACGTCGACGTGGTGCATCTGTGCAAGGTGAGAAGGGCTTCGAACCCTCGCCACGCACTTCAGCTATGTTATGCATCTCCGCTAGTGTGAAAAAATTAAAATAAAAATAAAATAAAAGTGAACAACGTAAGGTCGTTGACCTCAATATACAACAGAAAAACTTGTCCAATTGGTCGACGAGTTTGTTGGCCAGTATTTGATACCTCACGTTCACCTCGGTGGTACGGTAGTTAGGGTGCTCGGCTGCTGACCTGAAAGTCGCGGGTTCGATCCGGGCTGCGCCGGTCGCATTTAGATAGAGGCGAACTGCTATAGAGGCCCGTGCACTGCGCGATGTCAGTGCATGTCAAAGAACACTAGATGGTCGAAATCTCCGGAGCCCTCCACTACGGCGTACCTCGTAATCATATTTTGGTTTTGGCACGTAAAGCTCAGGATATTGTTATTAAATAGCTTAGTCAAACGTGCGCGCTTCCGATTGTGATATATGGAGCTTTAAAATTTAAAATGGGCGGCTGCTTGAACGCGCTTTGCAAGTGTGTGTGTGTGGTGTGTGACAGGGATGTTCGTTGTTTCTTTTCTTTTTTTTTATCCTTGAGGATCTGTCTCATCACGTGCATCCGTGTTAACGATTAAATTGAACTAAATTGACCTGAACTCCGGTGTACTTTTACTGCCCGAACTTACCGCCTTCTTATCACGTGCTCGTTTATTACAACCTATCCTATCAGAATTCGTCTAAACCTCGGCGTCTTATCGTCGGTACTTAAAAAAAATGTCGACAAAGCACTATCTTCTTGTAAACATTGACCAGCCGTCTTTCTAGACTGACTGTCACTAAGGCACGTCGTTTAGGTCCGCCGTCCACCAAGATTTTCGTACATGTGGTCCTTCCGCATTATGGATAATATCACGCGCTCTCTCTACACATCCGTCATTAGATGATTCTTAGCTGATGCACATGGCGGACACCGGCCTCCCTTTGTATATTGCGTGTTCCATTGGGCATACTTTCGAATAATAATAATAATAATAATAATAATAATAATAATATAATAATAATAATAATAATAATATAATAATAATAATAATAATAATATAATATACACAACAACATTGAAGTATGTAACTCATGGTGCATAATTCGCGCGAAGTCGTCGGAGCGTCTCGCGTGTTTTTATCGAATCCCGCTGCAGTGCACTGTAGGTCTTGGCCCGGTTCCGAACATATCTTCCTCAACACGAGGCATTTTCTGCCGGCTGAAGTGAAATATCGCACAGCAGATATTGAGGCAGCAGATATTGTATCGTTTTTCTCCGTAAACTTGTTCGCACTCGGTGAGCTGTTGTCCGTAATGGGCGGACTAAAATCTAAGGATAACAAAAGAAAGTGCTATCCGAAACCTCCACGTATAAATGTTTATTGACCCCTTCACTTAGATGGTTCAGGAGAAATGGAGTGGTTATGAACGCGCACTCAGGACGGTGCTGCGTGGGGCCACAAAAAACACGCCAGAGATAGGTTCATCTCAATTTTCTTACGTCTGTACAACCGCTTGTGGCTGCCGACGATTTAATTCACGCAAGGAATCATGAACAAGTTACAGAGCGTAGCTCGGACGTTGAGCCACAAGTCGCCAGCGTTCGACGCAAGGTCGCGCTCGTGCCAAAACGCTAAAGACTTTAAAAAACGCCAGTGCATTCGCGCGCGCACTTGGTCGTTGTCGTCTTCTAACGCGGCATGTAAAATTCAATTAACTCAATATTAACAGGAACAACGCAATGTGAAAGCGGTGCTTATCATAACCGTCACTCAGCAGCTGTAGTAGCATGCCTGGCCACGATTAAGGCTGCGATACGTCGAACAAATCATTCCAGCATCTTTTTTATCCGTGATCATAGAGCGTCCAGTATCAAATGCGCAAAGCCATTATTTTGCTGACTCATAGCGACAGTTTTCGTTATCAAAGTGCCTCTAGTGAGCTTGTTTAAAGAGACGATTGATTGATTGGTTGGTAATGATTGATTGTGCGGCGGCTGATGACGTCACGGCAACTCACTGCGGTGACATCAAGGCGGCGTCGCCACCGGTATTTTAAAATTTTTTTTTTCTCGCTTAGTAAACGTCTTTAAATGAGAAGAGTGGTGCTTTTGATATCTTGAAAGAGTAATTTACCATAATAATACGGAGAAATATTTTTCTCGTTGGTAGCTTTAAAGTTGGATTACTTAGCGCGAAACCGAGAAAATGTCCGTGTAACGAGCCCAATATACTCGACGGGGGGCACGTGGATCGTAAATAAATGTAACAGGCTGTACTAGCTGCTGATGGATCCGCTGTTTTCTCGTGGGTGTCGCTACTTATAAGCTCCTGATAAGCAGATAAGTTTCGTTCAGTTGCACATCTTATCGCGGGTATACAATCCTCCTAAAAACGGGCGCAGTATTCAAGAAATAGCAAACACTGACGCAGTGGTTTCGCGCAGAGAGTTTTGCAACAAATAGTGGTGCTCGATGACACGGCGGTGCAATATGGTCTAATGGAAGTCGTAAGCACGGGGCGTAGAAGCCACGCCACGCGAGTGAGAGTATGTGTGGATTCGCCTAAATTCATCCGTCCGTCTCCAAACGGCATTGTGACTCATGCTAACTGATTATTTTCACCGAATCATTGCTTCATGAATGACAGACAAATTTTCATTGACTACCGTAAAATCCCGAGCAAGGCCCCTATACCCGTGGCTCCTGAGCAAGCGCCGCCCTCCCCCTTTCGGGAGTTTGAAATATGCTCCACATAGGCGTGCGCAGGGTTCCCCATCAGGGGGGGGGGGGGGGGGGGCAATGGTTGATCGCAGCGCCCCGCCCCACCCTACGAAGCCAATGTATGGGGCAGATTTCGTGCCCCCCCCCCCCTCTTAAGTGACTATAGAAGGGTCATGTACGGGTCAGATTTTTCGCCCCCCCCCCATTAGGTGATTAGGGGGGGGGCACCCCGCCCCCCCTGTGCGCACGCCTACGGCTCCAATGACTGAACTGATTTCGCTTCATTTTGTGTGCTTTCGACTGCGTTAGCGGAGATAACAGCGTGTATAGCCGACAAGCACGAAACCCTGATATAGGCTCCGCGCTTAGTGCGTTGTACACGTGCTTTTAAGAAATAAGTGGCGAGGAGGAGTATGGCCTGTAGAAAGGGTAGTTAGGGCGAGGAGGAAACCACTCCCTCGTCTTTGAATGCGGGGTGGTGTGGGGCCCTTTAATGGGCACCTAAATCTAAGTGCACGGGCCTCTATAGCATCTCGCCTTCATCGAAATGCGGCCGCCGCGGCTTAGATTCGGTCCCGCAACCTTCGAGTCAGCAGTCGATCTCCGTAACCACTACACCAGCCCGGCGGGTCTTATAGCGTTTTGTATAGAAACATTATTGAAATTTTGGTCAGTTGAAGCAGACAAACCGCAATGCATACGAATCTCCACGAATGTCTCAAGTCGCAAAGGCGAGTATTAGGAAAATGCCTGCACAGCTTATAGCTACTATGAGCTGTATTTTGCGCTGGAAGATACGCGGTCGTGCTAACGTTAGGCCGTAGCATTTCAACGCCTAAGCACGGGTGCTTATCTTCAGAATACACTTCGCGCGAGCAGGACGTCGTTACGGCAAGCTGTTGCCAAGGGACACGTGACCGCAAAGGCGCCGCCAACAGAATGTATGCATGCTATCCCCGAACGATGGTCATGAACCCCACGAACGATAACAAGGAACACCAAGGAACGAAGCTCATATAAAAATAAAAAGAGAGAGAAAAGAACGAAACGAAAGCGGACGGAGCTTGTTTGCATGTCATATGGAAAAGAGAAACGCTGAACAAAGGGACGGAATCTAGGGTAGAAAACAACAAAAACAGGGACATTTTTCAACGCGAGCCGTGCATGACTGCGGGGATGTTTGCTTTCAGGGGTCGTTCGTTCGCAGGACATCCCATGGCCCACTTTTTAGCGCTGTGAACTGCCGACCGTGAAGAGATGTGGCGATTAGCGAGCTTAAACTGTCATCGCACGCCCGGCGCCGCTATATATACGAAAAGGCTGAAAAGAACGTGGCGCTGAAGCCCAAATATCAATTTTGTGTTTCTTTATGAAAATTCTCGATTGCAAACATTCTGCGCCTTGTTGGCATACGCTATAAGATTGCGATCGTGCTTGGCAGAAGCGGCGCAGAACGATAACATTATCGGGCTTCGCTCAGCAACTGCCCTTTAAGCACGCTGCGATAATCATTGCTTAGTGAATTCAAACCTATAGGTTGTTCAAACCTATAGTTGAATTCAAACCTATAGTTGTTATGGTCCTTCACTGCTGACCCGCAGGTCGTGGGACCGGATCCCAGCCGCGGCGACCGCATTTCGATGTCCTAGAGGCCCGTAGGCCCGCTCGCTTTACATTGAGGCGCACGTTAAAGAACCTCAGGTGGTCTAAATTTCCGGAGCCCTCCACTACGGCGTCTCCCGTAACCATATCGTGGTTATATATATATATATATATATATATATATATATATATATATATATATCATTCATGTATATCGCTCTGACTCGTCTGAAGAACAAAAGAAAAGGCGTAATCGGTCCTTCATTAGGGTGACGTACATGGCGCGGACGATTCACACACGTGCAGATTCTTATATTTCGCGTTCTTCCATCCCTCTTCTTTCTTATCTCTCATCTTATCTAATCTCTCATCGACGCAGTGCACCACTCCGACCCGAACCATTTCAAGATTACCACAGATTCCACACATCACTGGAGTAATGACCTACGTAGTTCAGGCGTGATTACATCCTCTCCCTGAATGTTATTCAGCTTCTTTTAACGGCTGAGCTGTTTAATCGAGGAGAAACTCCGTTAGTCGTGAACAGAAAACTACCATCATCGTGAATCGGCGCGCGTTCTCTTCGTCCTCTTCTTCACCACTCCCCGAACAGGTGCGCCGATTTGTCGGGCGTGGGATGCAACACTCGCACAAACTACGGTAGAGCCAGCCTTGAATATTGCATACCAGCACCTTACAACTCCTTAAAAACCCATATTAATTTTAGTGTCCCATTCCTTGTGTTCAAATCGAATGTCCGTGATTATTTGATGAAGCCATAAATTTTTTTCTTCGCTCAAAAATAACTAATATTTCATGTTCTGTGCTTCATACGGGAAGAGTGTTCTGATGTTCACTGTATATATAGTGATTTTCATATTTTCTTTGTATTATGCTGTTTGTTTTGCTTACATGTGTACACCTGTGCGAAATCCACTGCGTGTGCTGCCCTCTGTAGGCCCCCAGGTCCTGTCAAGCTGTCTTGCACAGCTTTTTGCCTGGGGGACCCCCAACAAGTGTGTTGGTAATAAAGTTGATTCTGATTCTTACTCTGATAACTCTGATGGGGGAGACAACGAGAGAGAGAGAGAGAGAGAGAAATTCTTGGCGAGGCGGGATTCGAGCCCACTTTCCGAGGGCGAGCGTCGTGACCACTCGGCTATCCACGCACACAGCAGAACATAGCATAGCCTTGAATTAGTATAGTATAGCAACGGGGTGGGAAAGGGACGTGACGGGTGAGGAGAAGGGGAGAGAGAGTAAAGCATGGAATAGCCATGTATGGTGTGGTATTGCAAGGGGGTGGCATAGCCATGCATAGTACATTATAGCAAAGGGTGGGAAAGGGTAGTGAGGTTGAGGAGGAGGGTAAGGATACCAGCTCCGATGCTTCCGTAGTCTTCGCATCACTAGTCCATAGCTGCCTCCAATGCTTTTTTAGTCGTGTTTCTTTGCTGTGGCAGTCTGTGTTTTACACTGATCTTCCGGAAGTCTTGCGAAGAAACGTCACGTGTTTCAGACGTGAGACGTGACTTGTAAACTTAAGCAAGGGCAGCCTCTTCAACCGTGGTGGGAGGACTAAGCTTACATTTATGCGCGATTATCGCAACCTCCTCTTACCCCCACCTCACACAGACTCGCACGCGCACGCGTACACAAACACACACAAAAGGGGCCTGAAAGAGAGAACAAACCGGCGTCGACACTGACGTTACTGACCTTGCCACTCGAAGCGAAAAAAAAAAAAAAGGTTCATATATGTTCAAAATTTGTGCATCTCCAGGGATGTGTGAAAGGCCCCGTTATCCATTCCGTTCTAAGTAGGTCGTATGCCTACCTGGCGGTCCATATGCTTTCAAACAAAAGCAATACAACCTTACACAACAAAGGAGACCGAGTGAAAAACGAAAAAAAAATAATAAGGATGTCACAGAGTGTAGAAATCAAGAGAGAGAGAGTGAGAGAGCTGACGCATGCGTACTGACATGCAGTGAATCTCCCTAAGCTTCATACCGAAGCATACGCTAAAGAATTAGAAGGATGGGGTGGAGGGGTGGGGGAGGCGGGAGACAAATTGAGATTGCCAGCTTTGGTAACAGTGGACCAACAACAGGGTGTGAAAAGCGTGTACTTATGCGGGACAAAAAAAAAAAGATAACGCCGCGAAAACGGGGCTACGTTGCGGAAAGCAACGACAACCTTTCTCCTTTCCCATCGCAGCCCCGAAACGAGGAGGGACACAATTCGGTCAAAACGCGGTGCCGTCATGCGTGTTACAAAAAGTCGGCCAGCCGTGTAAATGAACAACTAGCTGGCTGCGGCAGCGGCGAAATGAAGCGCTGCCGCGTAAGAAAAGGCGACCGCACACAATGGCCGGACAGCGGTCCCACCGCCGGCAGAATGCATGCGCCTATGAATGGACTATATACGAAGAGAAGAGGGCCCTGCATAACGTTTGTTATGCCCGTACAGTGTCCCTCTGTTGGGCGGCGTTTCTATTTCAGAGCAGAAGTCGATGCCCCCCAGACGCATCTACCCGCGTTGTCCCATAAGGGCTATTCCCTCTCGACTCATCTGTCCATAGGGTGCTTGCTATGCTGAAAGTCCCACCACCGTGGGACCCGGTGACGTGCAGACGAGGGCAAGCTCTACACCAGGAAGTAGCTCCGCCGGTAGGCTCCGTCAGGTAGCGAAAGGCGACTGACCGAGGGTGTGTACCAATATGTTGCCACGTGGTCGTGACGGTGAAGAAGGCGGCCGTCGGACTCTTAAAGAAACTCTTTTATTGGGCGAACTTGTGCCCAGGAAATCAAAAGTCAAAGTGCAAGCAATACACGCTGTATACACTGATAGTGACAATCACAGTCGGCGGCCGTTGGTAATTCGATTGCCGACGGAACGCGTCGTCTTTTATACGTCAGTGGTCGAGCCTTCCAGCGTTATCGCTGGTGCTCGCGTGAGCTCCCGAATAAACTTGACTATTCGCGTCCTGCGCGTAATCCTAACCGAATAACCTGAAACCATCGCGAAGCTTCCCAAATACCGGAGTTGCGTGCGCTGAGTGGCTCTAACAGATTTTTTGGGTGAAACCCGATCACGTCAAACTAAGAAAATAAGGGCGCGTGGTATATATACTCGCCGTAGACAGTTAAATAGACAGATAAACGGACATCGGCTATCTTGAGTCTCATTCCAGCTCTGGCGAACACGGCTAAACAGGCAGCTGTCGCAAAGACAGCATTGAAGACCAAAATGATCCGGGGTGCTATTCTGGACATTGGCAAATTACGGCTTAGAATGCCATAATGGTGGCATTCTATGCCAATCAGAAAGCTCTTAGATGCCCTCTGGGCCAATCAGAGCGACAACATGGCGGCATTTTAAGCCAATCAGAGAGGCTGTAGCAGCTCTCTGGGCCAATCAGAGTCGACCGAAGGCGGAAGCTTACAACATGGCGGAATTTGACAATGTCCAGAATAGCACCCGTGGTCCTTACTTCAATGTTCAAAAAAGATAGAAGATGCAAGATACGCTTGGAAACAAACCTGGAAAGTTGCCTCTACACAGGATGGCGTGTTCATAGTTTGTCATACGCTGAGTGTGAGCGACGCGGAGATATTTTAGGTTTGAACGTGAAAGAAGGTTAAAAAAAAGCAGCGTTCTCTATTTGCCTTCCTCAGCTTTCTCTCGCCGACGCGGTGTGACGTCACGTCGCACAGAAAGCACAGGCGTCTTTGAGGCGCAGGGGTGTAGCCAGAAATTTTTTTCGGGGGGGGGGGGGTTCAACCATACTTTATGTGTGTTCGTGCGTGCGTTTGTATGTGTGGGTGTATATCTACAAATGCAAAATTGAAAAATTTCGGGGGGGTTTGAACCCACCCCCCAACCCCCCCCCCTCTTGGCTACGCCCCTGTGAGGCGCGTTCCACTACTCTGGCGACTTGGGCGCGATGCTGTCTTCTAGCTGTCAAGGTAGACTGTCTGTGATGTTGGCCAGAACTAGAACACACCCTGAGGCCACGCCGCAAACCAGGAAGTCGACCTTCTCTGACAGGCAGCGAAAGGCGACTCGGGGTTAGCTTTCGTGGCTGTCTTGGCGGTCGCGAAGTGGACGAGGCGGCGTCACGGGCGGCGACCCCGTGACACTTTCAGGTGTCGAAAAGATCGTGTTATGTAGATGGGCGTGGGGCGAAGGGGGCGACGGCTGACGTGTGCCTTCTCTAACGAAGAGTTATTTGGATCACGGTTCGCTAAGCAGGGCTTTCAAGTTGACTACTCCCATAGCAGTCCTTGAATGCCAACATCATTTAATGACAGCAGCTGTGGCTACTGAGTAAAATGCAGAAGGTTTGCATCCCGAACCAGGCGGCATCACGTTCCGGTTAGGGCGCATTGCAAACATGTTTGCCTGTCTACAGCTGTGGTTACAGCTTAACGAAAATCGGACGGCTAAAATCGATCATAAATTGCCTACCATAGCTCCATCTATTAGCTCTGCCTTGCCTTTTCTTTGCGTCTCTTGAAATTCTTTTCATCCCTCAGCATCAATCCGCTTGTACGTAGGACAGGAAACCGGGGGTGCGTTAGGTTGACTCCTTTGTTTTCGGTTTCACCCTCCGTCTCACCTTTTCCTCACAAAGCATGCCCCTCAATTGCGCAGTCATTGAGTCGTCATCAGAAGGTTTCAGTGTGGTTCGTGTATTCTCCTTCACACCAGTCTTCACGTAGTTCACTAGCTTGGAGAATTACCGAGAAGCTGCAATACTTTATTTCTTATGCTCTGAGACGTAGGCGGCGGAAAGTTCAACCCTTTCAGTACTGTAGGCTAATGGCTGTTTACAATCTCCGTACCTCGCCACTGACTCGTATGATATAGTGATGGCGATTGCGGTGTAGACAGCGTGGTTCAAAGAGAACCCATGGTTCAATGAACATCCAGTTTCAAACAGCGAAGAACTTGTCCCGCAGAAAGCGTATCACCTGTCCCCGTTGCCGGCGTATCCTGACAACTGCAGGACGAAGGACATGCGCTCCAGGATCGGCGGGCTGGCCCTGACCGTCTGGACCGCGGGTGTCCTTTGCCTCGTCCTCAAAGCCGGCGCCATGGCCGTCCCTCAGGCAAGGGAGCTGCCGACGCTCAGGGACGTCCAGTTCTGGAACAAGCCTCCCGGTGAGAAAGTAAAGCCAGAGGCAATGAACAGCTGTTGAGCTGAACACCCAATACTTTCTCATGTCCTTCATCTCTCCCACATTAAATCAGCTAATTGTCAATCTGCAAGACGATGACCAATCTGACAGTGAGTGAGTGAGTGAGTGAGTGAGTGAGTGAGTGAGTGAGTGAGTGAGTGAGTGAGTGAGTGAGTGAGTGAGTGAGTGAGTGAGTGAGTGAGTGAGTGAGTGAGTGAGTGAGTGAGTGAGAGGGTGAGTGAGTGAGTCACTGATTGCTCCTATCTATACGCAGTGCATTCGAGGAACGAGCAGTGTCCCCAGGGCGAAGACACTGTGACGTTCGAAAAGATGGTCGCCGTGAAGCCCGGCTCGCGTCGACTGTCGCCCATGTTCGCGCCGCGCGAGGACTTCCGCTCGCGGGGCGCCGTGACGCTGGACTGCCTGCGGCGCTGCCAGGCGTCGCCCCGCTGCCTGGGCGTGGTGGTCAACTACGATCACAACGCGTGCTTCGCGGCCACCGCGCTGGACGACGAGGACGTGGCCAACACGCTCAGCTCGGCGGCCGACCAGCCGCCCCTGGTGCCGGCATCGGACCGCTCAAACTACTTCGCCAAGATGTGCGTCCACGGTGCGTGCGTGCGCGCGCTCGAGAAAACGATTATGCTGTTTTATTAAGGCGAAAGCATTAGATGCCTCATCGAACACGAAAAGCGACCGTAGGCGTCATCACGAGTGATACAAAAAAAATCACAAGGACAGACTGAATTCTGAAAAAGATCACCATTATGTGATGACGCAAGCCTACGACGTCGTCATGACGTCACAGATCACGAAAATTGTGATGTCATCAGGGCGTCATAGTGACTTCACTGTGATCATGATGAAAATTTCGTGCAGCGCTGACGAGTAAGACAAGGACAAGGATGGAAGAAACGACGTCCTTGTTTTTGTCGCACTCCTGAGGCCTGCACGAAATCTTCATCACGAACACCAACTAACTAGCTCAGGCTTACGATCTTGGTGCGTCACTGTGACGTCACATGGTGACGTCATCACACGACATCGTCTCTTGGTCATATAGGTGGGCCGATCCCGGAGGCACGCGAAGTGCAGAAAGCTTTCGGGGGCGGGACAATCAGTGCAATCGAATGAGAATAAACAGAAAAAGACGATGGCTATTCGCCTTCGAGTCATCTTAGGCGGATGCATAAGGGACCCTGTGAGTTTTGCTGCCCTTGTTCATCCCACAGGTCCGGCGTGCGACAAGGACTGGGTGATGGAGCGCGTGCCCGACAAGGAGCTTCGCGGCTTCGACGACCGCGTGGTGTCCGGCGTGCCCAGCTGCCAGCGCTGCCAGGAGCTGTGCCTGCACGAGTCCTCGTTCCCCTGTCGCTCGGGCGAGTTCGACGGCCGCGCCAGGGAGTGCCGCCTCAGCTCGCAGGACAGGCGCTCCCAGCCGAGTTCGTTCGGTCCGGCGCAGGGACCGCACGTGCACTACTTCGAGAACCTCTGCCTGCCGCGTAAGGATGAGCGCGATTTGTTCGGGGTTGTTCTGGGGTGCACTCTAAATCGCAATCGATACTCCGGGCTGTGAAACATTTTTAAGGAGGCATTCTGAGTGTTAAGCGGTACTCAAACAGAGTAAAAGAAAACAAAGATAGGGGTATAGAAGGGTGGACAAGATGGCAGCGTGAGCGCTGACGCTGTCGTCTCGCCCTCCCTTCTATCCCTACCTTTGTTTTCTTTTGCCCTCTCAGCCGCACTAGGCCAGCTGGACAACCGCCCTGACGGCCGAAGCGCGGCAGCGATCGCCTCCGCGGCTAAAGAAAGTCCCGCTCATGCACTCGGCAATGCTCTCCGAAGGCGGGGTATATATATGCAAGCAAATTTGAAAATATTCATGGGGGGAGGGGGGGGGGGGGGGGTTGAACTCTCCCAACCTCCACCTCCTTGGCTACGCCCCTGATATTCTGCATGAGGCAGTATGTCTGCTTCAGACGTGTGTATACATAGGCCGACAAATGCACTCATCAGTCGACTAACTCACTCGGAGCGATCTGTGACTGTGAGTCCGATCCTGAACAAGCTGAGCTGGGTTGAATTCTTTGTGAGCTATATTTCAGTTGAGACCGGCTGACTAGAATTTGAATAGAATCCAGATTAGTGGAATTTTGAGTGTATGAATGGTGAGGTTTAGTTCATGTGGGGCCAGCCTGAGTAGAGTTTTGGTGAGCGTGTGTCCTATAGTGAGTATTGCTTGGTGTCCAGACCAATCGCCTTCCAAATTTCCGATTGTGTTATTACTTTGTTTTTACTATGGAAAGCCCCACCCTGTGCCCGTGTCACATTCGCAAACTCTCTATCACACGCGTACACCCCCAGCGTCCTCGGGGCAAGCGTCCAACTGCGACTTCGAGCTGCACAAGGACGTGGACCTGCGGCGTGCCGACCAGGTTCGCAGCGCCTTCAGCGCCGACCAGTGCCGCTCGCTGTGCGAGACGAGCCGCGAGTTCACGTGTCGCAGCTACAGCTTCGCGCCGGCCGCGGGCGTGTGCGCCATGTCCGGCGACGACACCGTCAGCCTCGGAGGGTTCGCGCTCCGCATGACGCCCGGCGTCGGCTACTACCAGAGGCCCGCCTGTCCAGAGCGTACGTATAGGCACCGTGTTACTATGTGGAATGCAGTCAGCAGCTAAGATCTGTCACGGTAGTCTCGTGGTTACGGTGCTCGACTGCTGACCCCAAGGTCACGGGATCGAATCCCGGCCGCACCGGCCGCGTTTTCGATGGAGGCGAGATGCTTGAGGCCCGTGCACTTAGATTTAGGTGCACGTTAAAGAACCCCAGGTGATCGAAATTTTCGCAGCCTTCCACTACGGCGTCCCTCAAAATTATACCGTGGTTTTGGGACGTTAAACCCCAACAATAATAATTGTTTTTCTATAGTGACTTTATGCCAGATTTTATACTTTTTTAAACATTCCTGTGATAATTGCGCGAAATCAGCGCCAGTTTTCATCAGCAGTTATTTTCGAAAACGGGTTGGCCGAAAAGCATGGCCGAAAAGCATAGCCTCCGAGATACGGCGGCGCGAACCCAGCGCGTGCAGCCCGAGCTCAGAGGCCATGCTGAAGCTCAAGCTCTCCGAGACTTCAGCATCGAACGCTTCCGTTTCCTCGCCGCATCACGCAGCCGTGCAGTTGTCGTGCACGCGGGAGTCGATGGCGCTCACCCTGCACACCAAGGATCCGTTCGCGGGAAGGATCTACCCGCGAGACGAGACCGCCGGCTGCGACATCCAAGGACGCGGATCTCGGGAGACCACGCTCGTCATGGGCCTCATGGATCGGCGGTGCGGAGTGTCCGAGGATGTGAGTCTGTTACGTCTCGTATACGGTATGGGTTAAGCTGGATCTGAAAACCGAACTTCTGTGTGAGCCGAAACGTCACTCATTGCTTGATGACAGGAACATCAATTATAATTTTAACAGCGCATCTGTTTAAAGCAGAGGTAAATAAATACCTGGGGATCCGTCGTCCGCAGTTTCTAACCGAGCTGCGAGAGCGAAGCCTGACGAGAGGGAGAGCATGGAAAAAGCTAAGTGGGCGAGTGGGAAGCCTAGTGTAGCGACTTGAGCCTGGTAGAGAAAGGGTAGCGACGTGGAGAAGCCATGGCGGGATTGAAGCAGGTGGTGTGGAGAGGAGGACTGGCTGATGATAACCATCTTGAAAATGGTGATAATCTCGCATTCGTTTTGAAATATTCGGCGACGGCCAAGCTAAAACTGATGCCACCGGCTTCGCTGTTCAATCAGCCATCGCGACGTTAAGTCAGTTGAAGTCGCGCCTAATTTGTTGTTGTCGTTTTAGTACTTTACCGTGCGCGTTACCGACTCTGCAGGACCGCGGCCGGTTCACGAGCACCATCGTGATCCAGCAGCATCCGGTCATTCAGCAGAAGGGTGACAGGATCGTCAAGCTGTTCTGCATCTTCGACACCGGCAACCGCACGGTCACCAACACCTACAAGGTTCTCGTGGGGTGAGCTTCACGTGTACCTTTCCTCTCTCTCTCTCTCTCTCTCTCTCAAGTAAGCGAGAGGAAGTGTGTCTGTGTGCGTGTTTGTGTTTGTGCGTGTAGGATTCCCGAACCTAGCCTCACCGTCATGTAAGAAAACAACCAGTCTATTTGTTCGCTTAACAGATAGACAGGGCACAAACGGTGAATTTAGAACCCTGCGCACGCTACAGGAGTGCTTATTTATTCGTCGCAATCACAGGGTGGCTACGATGCTCATACGACGCAAAATTCGTTACTTTGCTTGCTTTGTTTATGAGAAATGAAGCAAACCAAGGTGCAACGAAGGTGGGAGGCCACTTAACGAGACCCTGGAGCGAAACCCTAGATTAGTTATAATGCGCGTCTTTGAGGCTGTACATCGTAACACCGCCATCATATGGTAATTCTCAGAAGGAACCGAAGGCCAAAATCATTCTTGAATTTCGCGCCGAAATTCAGCACATGAATGTCAATGTGTCGTCATGGATTTCGAAGTTCCCATATATCGTAATCAGGCCATAATGTCTCACTGAAAGTTCCCGAAACTTGCCGCGTTAAGTCTCCGGCTCCTTTGGAACACAACGTACTTCATTTTTACCGATGTAAGCAATTAATCTCGGCTCTAGCAGACCCCCTCGAAATCTGTAACATCACGGGGTTGGTGCGGGCATAGAGTTTCCTAAAATTAACTAGAGGGGACTCTGGCGCTGCGATCGTTCAGCCACCAATGGAATGATAGGTAGTAGTACACGGATTTGCCTAGTCTTCGTACTTGCGGGCTTCGAACGCAGTTGTGGCTTTGTTTATTGCTGTGTTTTCGTTTTCTTTCGAATAAAAGAATGGATCGTTTTGAACTTCGTGACCAGATTTGAATTGATGAGCCTAAAAAGGATAAAGTGCTGAAGTGGAACTGCTGACTTTTGCTGAACTTCGTTTTGCGACAAAGCGGATGCAGGCGACGCAGAGCCAAACGGAGCCGAAAGAACGAAGTTTAGACAAATCCGTGTACTGCCCATCATTCCCATGCTGGCTGAAGCGCCATGCGTTGCAGCTCCCATAGACACTAGCGCAGAGTTCCCTCTAGTAAGTATTGTAGGAAACTCTATGGGTGCGGGATCTTCAAGGTGGCGTCGCCGCTTGAGTAATGTTTCTTATATTGCGAAAGAGTAGTTTACAAATAGAGACAAACCTTGACATAATGAGTACAAATATACAAATTATGAGTTATAATGAACTTGATGAATAATCTCACCATGGGTACAGAGTCACGAATATACGCGAATAATGAAAGAAGTGAATGAGCATAGTCTCGCCATAAATACAATTTTTCAAGCTACGTTTTTAAGGAATTTTGGTTATAACGAAGTAAATGAAGAACAGTCTTGCTATAGATATAATGTTAGAAATATACGTTTATAAGGAATTTTGGTTATAAAGAAGCAAGTGAAGAATAGTCTTGCCATAGATAGAGGGTTACAAATATGCGTTTATAACAAATGTTGGTTATAACGAAGTAAAGGAAGAATAGTATTACCATAGATACAGGGCGACAAATATGTGTTTATAACGAATTCCGGATATACCGAAGTAATTTAAGCATAGTTTCACCATATG
The DNA here is from genome assembly GCF_013339695.2 of Rhipicephalus sanguineus. Lineage (NCBI taxonomy): Eukaryota > Metazoa > Arthropoda > Arachnida > Ixodida > Ixodidae > Rhipicephalus > Rhipicephalus sanguineus. The sequence goes on from NW_023614415.1 coordinate 34,226, forward strand.
TTGTGTTACAAATATACGTTTATAACGAATTCCAGATATAACGAAGTAATTTGAGCATAGTGCCAACTTATGTAGTGTTACAAATAGACGTTTGTAACGAATTCTCGTATTTAATGAAGATACTTTCGTGTCAGATGCTACTTCGTTATAAGGAGGTTTGAGTGTACAGAGACTCTTAAAGTGAGGAAGCGCGCGGAGTTAATTGTCTGGAAATTCTAAGGTGTTCAGCAGTTTTCAGGTGCAGAGACAGCTCTCGCGGTAATCTAAGCCTGTGGTGCGTCGCTCTCACTGAGCCTATTTTTTCTTTCAGAGGCGTGGGTCCTGCGAGCCGCGTGCCGGGCGTGGTGAACGCGACCGCCCCGTCGCCCAACGTGCGCCTTCGCATCACGGACAGAGCCGGCGTGGACGTGGCAGGCGCGAAGCTAGCGACGAGCTCTTCTTGCGAATCGAGATGGACGGAGACAGTAGGTACCGCCTCGAATAGCGGAGAATGGAAGAACACTTGGGAGCCTGGAGGAAGGAACAACTATAAGGAGCGTCGGGACCATCTCCGTCGCAGCTCAATTGGTGGAGCATAGGACGCGTAATTCGAACGTGGTGGGTTTAGGTCAAAATCATTACGCTTAAAGAAACACCAAATATATCCCCTGTGCGTTCCCTAGTTTAATTGTCTGCTGGTTTCATTAGTTGTGTCTATCGAAGAAACGAGCCCCGCGATCAATTCCCCTTCTTCGTATCTTGAAGCCTATAGTCATAACAAAGTTAAGGGAGAAATAGGACCTGGTCACGTGACAGGCAAGCGCGACTATTGATTCGTCATGCTCGCTATGGTTGTTGCGGGCTTCGTGGGTGCCTAATCTCACCCAGTAGGCACCGCGCACTGGCCCTCGTCGAGCGGGAGGGTCGACGTCAGAGGCTTGGCTTGCCGAGGACGTGACTAACGGAACGACGTGGTGCTCCCTTTTAGTCTGCTTCCTTCCTCCATACCTGTAGGTAACTTCATATACCGTAGCTCCATATACCACTGTGACCCGACCTCTCACCATGTAACGTGATCATAATAGTGGTGGTGCTGATGTTGACGATGATGTCAGTTGCCTGCAAGGCGGTCATTTAAGCTGCACTACATCGCACACATCCGAGCATCCGAACTTCCAAAACGTGAAGGTATTCGTTTTGCTCTCTTCTTTTCTGTCACGTTTCCTGCAGGCGTCTTCGGACTGTTCGCGAGGAACCTGTGGCGACAAGTGGAGAACGACGACTCCATCGTCCTCATCGCAGTTCTGGGTAAGTGTCCTTCAACATTTTCAGAATGCAGACACGGCCAGCTATTGCGTTGCGCCAATTATTATTATTATTAGCTCCCCGATAAATAGTTCCTGCTTCAGTTTTTTTTTCCTTACTTCGCGATGCAGCTGTCCTACGGACAGAAACATCTTCCCAGCTCTGGAGAAGTTGCCCGGAGACAAGACAAGGACGCTGCAGAGCCGGTTTGAAGCCTTCAAGTTCGCCGACGACGTTGTTGTACGCTTTCAGGTATACACGACTATATTCGCGTCACAAGATCGTGTGGGCGACCATTCGAGCGTTAGTTCGATTTAACTATAGCCGGATACAACTTAAGAAGGCAGGAGAGGCCCCACCCAGACGACCGAAGCGCGGCTGCCGATCGCCTACGCGACTAAAGAAATAGTCCCGCTCATGCACGCGCCGATGTTCTCCGAAGGCGGAGCCACCGGCCGTCCCGCTCATGACGTCAGTCCCGAGTGCGCGCCCATTGGTGCAGGCTTGTGTTCATCCGCCTTTGAGAAAGAAATGCCGCTGCCTTCTAAAGTTGTATACGACTATAGGAGGTTGAGGAAGGTAGATGGCAACACCGGTTCCCTTGTCTGTACAGTGCCCAATCTCTTTTTTACATTGACCTGCAGTTTAACTTCTCGCTACACGAACCTATGAATGTGCTAAGTGTGGTTGGAATAGTATATGACAGACTGGAGGCCCTGTACGAAAAATTCAGGGGCCCTTTCCCTAACGGGAAAAGGGGGCCAAGCTTGGCGTGTGAGTACTTTTCTTTGTTTATTTATATTTACTGCACTGCTCAATGCTCCCTCCTAACTTTTTCCTTGCTCCGTTCCGGCAACTGGAGGTTCATGCACGTGCTAGCAGCGCGACACTTTCTGACACTAGATCGCACTGGTGCATACTGAAATTCACTGGCACCAGTGCGACCCAGTTCTCTGGGAAAGAAGTGGATCGCACTGGTGGAAACGCTGACTCCACCGCAGTGACGCCGGGGCGCACCGGAAAGCACTGTAAACCTTAGAATTTTTCACTGGAGTTCGTTGGCGCACACTGCTGACTGTGCACTCTAAGAAGACGAAGAGTATGTGTTATACACTTTTCGCTTAGTCCTGACTTGTCACGTATATACTCTCTTTAAAGAGTCACGTTGGCTCTTTCCGGTTCCCACGACTGTAATGATCTCCAAAGAGAGTTCACGTGTCTCTTTAAAGAGAGTCATATACATGGCAAGTCAGGGCTGACACAAGAAAGTAAAGGACTTTATTCTTGTTAGAGTGTGTTTACTCTAAAGCCGCGCTGGCCTCAGTATATTGTGCGTGGCGGAATGTTTCCGTCGCTGAATCTCGAATGTTTGATTCTATGTTACCGAGAGGTGCTTTCTAAACAGGTTCCTAAGAAAGGAAATTAGACAACCGCCCGTTTGTAGCACGAAGCCACAAGGAAATGCATACGGATTTCTCAGAAAGAAAGCTTTTAGCTGAAGAGAGCTAAAAGCGCGCAGGAATCATGGGCAAAAAAAATGGCACACATATACACACAACACACACACACATGCGTTTTGTATATGTGTGTCTTACTGTCTATGCGTGCCTTTTTTCGTCCATGTTTTCTGTACGCTTTTACCTCTCTTCAATATGGATTACCAACAAGCCCAAAACGCCGCATTGGTGAGCTTCCTAGTTGCCCAAAATTCGTACTCCGAGGATCGAACCCGGGACCAACGCCTTGATGGGCCGGTCGCTACCAATTGACCTTCCTTGTAGCTTCGCGCTACAAACGGGTGGTTGTCAATTTTCTCTTTCCGAACCCTCCCGCTAGCTTGCGGGTTTCCGCTGAACCGATTTGCGGGCATTAAACAAATGCCACAATTCCTCGCTTCGCTCTACGCAATGGCAATGCGTTCGCGTCGCAGGTGACGGTGCAGTTCTGCCTGCACGAATGCGCGCCAGCCACGTGCGCCACTGGCGGGGCTCGGTCCTTCGGCAAACGTCGGAGGCGACGGCGCATGTACTTCCAGCCGCTGGGCCTCCAGAGGCGCATGAGCCGCAGGTCGGCCGTCGCTACTACGCGAGCGTCCCCGACCTCCGGCGCAGCTGCCTCGAACGCGACGCCGCGCGGCGGCGGCGAGCAGCGCCAGGGCTGGCGGCGTCAAGAAGCACATACTGCCTACCATGCCGCTTCCGAGTACCCGCTGCAGAGGGAGATCATCGTGCAGGGCATCGGAGGGGCGCCACCGACTCGGGCGTCTTCAGCAGTCGGGACCGAAGTGAGTGAGGCTTCCGGTTCAGCGGGGTCCAGGACAGGGGCTGGCAGCTGCGCCATCGCGTAGAGTCACAACGCTTACTACGGTATGAGGCAGGCAGATGGCAGTGAAATTTCAAGAGCAGCAACAAACTTGAGCATCAGGATGAGCTAACCTTCAGAAGAAGTAACAGTAGGGGCGGGGTAGCTTGGGAGAGTTGTTGGGGATTCAGATTTAAGAAACACCAGCGGTTGCGCAGACGAGAAGGAAGGATACTTCATCCTCAGCCCTCATTTCTACTATAGCGCTTCTTTCTGTCAAATATCAGAGCAGTACATTGCGCAAAGCAGCCAACGAGCGATTAAAACGGACGCTGTTGTAGTGGTCGAAAAAGCGGGGAGGGGGGGGGGGTAACAGGACAGTACTGAGATATATTTGGAAAGTTAGAAATTTTGCTGCACGCTCTTCACCCTTAAAAAAAAGGTGACACTGGCTCTTATTGAGTGCGAGGTGTGGTTCTTACGTGACCTGGCGCTATCGCCAGTGTTACAATAGTCAGTGGTGGTGTGTGCGTAATTGTAGCTATGGTTAAAAGGTATGATTGATTGGCTCAATTACATATAAACAAGAGCTTTGTCGTGGACTGTAGTATACACTCTAAGCATAATGGCCATGAAGAGCGGATGCGAGTATCTCAGCGCTGATGGCAATAACGCTGTCTAACGCATGTGTGCGGCGCATGTATTGTTACGAAGTGCATTCCGCTTATCTGTTCACGTAAGCATGTAAGTGACGAGGTGATCATCAAAAGGGAATTTTTTAATGAGAGTTTAGGAACAAAAGAACATTTTCAGCATATTGCGATGAATCACGGAACTCGCAGAACTGTAGTGAAATGAATGACCGAGTTCTAATTTCCTTGCGCAGTGACGTAGTGGAACACATAAAAGGAAACTGATGTCAGCTATGTTTGCAGCAGTGTTCCGGGTAATCAGTAAACGGTAATGCGGAAAGAGGTTAAGAGGCAAGAGGGTAATCCGTAAACGGGGGGTAATCCGCAATCTGTGATACGTGAACCTGTTAACGGGCAAGAGGCTGAGATTTCTTACCAACCCGGATTGAGCCGAAAAGTCCTTCTCACGGCGTCTCCTTGCGACAGCGTCCAGGAGCGACTCGCGCATGGTCTGCGCACGCCCAGCGTCCTGACCGCGGCCGTGGTGGCTGCGTTCCTCGTTCAGCTGGCCCTGATCGCCGCTGCCTGTCGTGCGTGGCTCTGGCCCGGCGATGCGGCGAGAAGCGCAGGGGACACATGGACGACGACGAAGACGACGAGGAGGCTGCGGCGGCGACGACGGCGACGTCGTCCAGTAGAGCGACGTCACTGCGGGCGCCACCGCCACGCCGTGTCTGGACGTCGTCCTTCCGATGACCTGAGGAGTTCGCGCCCCACAGTGGACGTTGGCACGAGCGAGCGTGGGCACCTTGAATACCATCTCGGGTGCTGCGAGGAGCACTGGCACGGCGAGTGCCAGGTGCCTGGGGCCAGAAAAGAGTGGCGGAGCGCGGGCTGAACTTCGCCCGATTTCTCAAAAACCCATATGATATTTCTTGAAGATAGGGGGGGGGGGGGGGACGACACGCATCCGTAAGTCGGCTAGAGGACAAGTAGAAGAAAGACACACAGGGCGATGCGCGTACTAACAACCCATTTATTTCGTTGCTCTTTTTTTCGTTCTTTCTCTGTCCTTTTCGTGTCGTACATAAGCAAGTTGTCTGGCACAGAGATAAATCAGTCGTTAGTAGGCACATCACCCTGAGTGCATATTTTTTCTACTTTTCCTTAGGTCAGTTCTGGGCAGCGCGAACTTTCATGAAGTTGTAACACATAACCCCCACAGCAACTTCTCTTGAGCATGTTAGCTAACTAGAAGAGAGAGAGACGACCATTAACTGGAAGTTCGGCTAGCTTTACCGAAAGCCTGCCGTTGATATTGAAGAGATGACATAGCAGGAGCTTGGGGTGGTCAGGTTCCACCTAGTCGCAAGCAAAACTGTCTTCTGGTTAACTTTAACGGTAATCCGGACACAGCCTGAATTCGCCCGCTCATACTCGTGAGGACTATTCACCACTGTGACTCAACAGGGCCGTATATGAATTTCACTGCCTACTTGGATTTATCGAGGGAAGTTAAAGTCAATATATTTGCAATTCCTAATCATCTAAGGCGGGAG
>NW_023614416.1:0-64525 GCF_013339695.2 Rhipicephalus sanguineus
ACATAGATTACCAACCACAGCAAGCTTCTGCTCTTGCATGTACGAGTGGCTACTACATGAATAGAGCTTTTGTACACACCTGCCAGACTCGTACAGTCATCACACGGGTTCGCATTGTGAATAAAGTGCTGAAAACAATGTTCTGGAATGGCATTCAATGTTGCATGCACTGCTGCAAAATAACACAGGCTGTTTACAGAGTCACTATGGTCTCAACAAACTAGTCCTGCTATGATTTGCGGCAGAAGCTGAGCATGCTCTTGCCTAACTGCTTGGTACAATTAGCATGCTCTCAATGAGCGAACACAATGACGCTTTTGTCAGAATACTATTCCTGCAAGAACACCAGTACAGGGGATAGGTATAGGATCGAACACAATGCAAGTGGCTACTTTGTCATGAGAAAAAGCAAGAGCTTCTTGTGTTTCACGTTTTTGTGCACATCTCGCAGGAATATAAACCCCATTACATCGAGTCGTGCCCAGCTGTGAACCACTACAGAGCGTGATCCTGCCTTTGCCTACCCGCCTGGTACATGTCTACTGCAGCCGTATCGTCGCTATTGTGGCTGTAAAGGTCCGCATCTTCTCATTCGAGTTCTTCAGTGCAAGGGATGTCGTCTGGCTCAGGCAGCTGCTGCCAAACACCGAGGTTGTGAAGCACGACACAAACTGCGATGATCTTCGACGTGAAGAGTGGGCCATAGTACAGTGTTCTGTACCTCTGCAAGCACCGAAAGTGGGCCTTGAGGACTCCAGTGCAGAGTTATACGACGCACCGCAGTGAAGAGTGGGTGCGGTGGAATCGGGCAGCAGAGGATATGAATGTATACATGAATATGTACTATTCCTTTCTCACTTCTTTTAACTTATTCGAAGACATCGTGTCACTGATATGCACTGTTTTCCTTTTTTTTACAGCTAGACATATTGACACAATTGCTTGTCTGGTTAGGTTACATAATTACGGCTTTTGAAATGCTCCAACGAAAAAATGGCTTTATTTCCACGTGGTTTGGAATCAACTCAATTCCTTCGTCAGGAGGAATGACAACGAAGCTACTGAACTGCAACCTTTAACTTCTTTCATAGAAAAGAAGGGCCGAGTGATAGAAGGCGATTCTTCTTTGGTGGTAAGGATGTTGTGCTTTCTTTTGATTGCATGGGATTGATGTGCGGCTGTGCGGATTGCATGGGATTGAGCACACTGAAGGCTTGGTTTCCCTTAGTTTATTTTGTGCTTAGGCCGTCAATGAAAAGTGACAGCAGGTTTCTTTTGCAACCGTTTGAGTAGTTTTTAGTGCTTTCTATGAACCATGACTGAAATACCTTTGAATTGTCAGTTGACTTATTTTATTGCTATATAGCACATGGCTGTGCTTGCTTATTTGTATTTTTATACAAGTTGTCCTTTCTACACATAATTGTATTTATGAATGTACAACATCTATGGCAGTTGTATTTGATGTATTCTTTTTTTAACATAGCCTCAGAGTGTAGCATTTTCTGTATCATCGCATGCTTACTATTTAATATTTCACCACTTTATAATAAAGGATCATACAATGTCTTCATGAAAGTTTATTTCATGCTGGACCTTTCTATTGCACTAGTAGTCTTTCCCATGACCATAGAAAGAAAAGTTGCAATTATACACTGAGAGCAAGTCGGATTATTGTGTGCCGCCTCGGGTCTCAGTATGACTTGTTTTCTCAAATGTGTGCATGAGAGAATTTTCATTCAAGGGAACACGAGTGCCACTAAAGTATATAGTGTTCAACCAAGGTAGCTGCCAGTAATAACATACGAAGCAGAAATTTGGACAAAGAGACTTGAGTAGTTAAGAACCATGCAGCGTGTAATAAAAGTACCATGAATAATGTTTTTGCTACACTAAGACACCACACAAGCATTCTCACGCTTGCATACCAAGCAGCTATTCACCAACCTGGCCACGGCGTCCACTGCCCAGTCCTGGCTCACAGTGGATGTCTTCCACATAAAGGCGTCGTGCACGGGCCCCGAGTGCGAGGGCAGTCATCGGCAGGGTTGGTCACATACCTGCAGAGTGTTGTTTGTATTGGAAATCGGCAACAGCAATACAACCAGCTACATGCAGAACAACTGTAACTGTGTGGTCCAACGCACTTATTTATCTCGAGTTGCTTTCGGAGCGCAGCTTCGACAGCTGTATTTTCATTTCATATGTGGCAGTTACTGCATGTCTGCATATCACTGTTTATGAAATTAGAGCGCAATCAGCACGTTTGATTTCCTTTCATGCATTATTTTTCTCAAAAGCTGCCACTATCAAATATGAAGCTCGATTAACTTTTTATGGTGTCAAGTCACCCCTGCCAAAACTAAATATTGACGGAAACTCCGTTTACCGCGACTACTGCGTTCTTTTCTATCACTGTAGTTGGAGCCACGGCACATGTCGTTAAAATACTGGAGAGTGGCTAAAAGCTGTCTTTCACGTTCCTCCTTTGCATTCTACTAACGGCATGCGCGAGATTGAATAAGATGAAATTTGTTCTCACCACTATGAGTTCTTGCGGCAAAAGTAAGCAGCCTTGTTGCCATCGTCCTTTTCATACGGCGCACTTATGCACACGAACGTGTCGTCGACCACCTCAACGCAGCCTTCAAATCTTGCATCTATGTGGACAAAGCCTTCCTTTTGGCAGGGAGGGCGATCCACTCAATGCCGAGGCGCTCGACGATCGCTTCCATGACAGCATGAATCGTGAGACCCACACTGGACTAGCTCGTCGCCACGTCCTCGTTGTTCGCGATCGCGTCGTGGTAACTGCCGGTGGCGAACAAGCGAAGGGCGCAAAATACTTGCAGCTCAACAAAAACAACAACAACGGTCGGGGCTGTTCTCGTGTCCGTACGCCGCCTCTCCAGGTCCTGGCGAAGCTCCCCGCACAGCCATCGCACAATGTCCTTCGTCAGCCGGCACCGCAGTTGAAACAATTGATCGGTCATCACAAAAACATCGCGGTACTAGCGGAATTCTCTTTCTTCCTCCAGCTCCTGCCACTACACGACAAATGGCAGCGCCATTTTGCTTCGCTAATCTAGCGTTCTCTTGCGGCGAGAACCGCAACTTCGAACAGGCCAAATTAAACAATAACCTTTCATTTTTACAAGCAAGCTTCATGTACAACACTTTATAATAATATTAACCGAAAACATGCTTGTAAAGTAACTCACGGAATGATATGTGCACATACGTATGTGAGGCTGCACATCGAACAAGCAACTGAATTTACAACAATATGGCGGCCAATTTTGTCCACTTCATCGTTATCACATTTTAAGCTGCAAATTTGGCAGGATGCAACGTCACGCAACGTCATATTGACGCTACAAAGAGTGAGGTCCTGTGACGCAATGGGCGCCATAAGTGCAATGTCCAATCGTGTTGCAGACATGGTGGCTCTTCGTTAAGCGAGCAGTAGTATCGATAAACCGCAAGTAGACCGTAGGCACAGCTCAGTACCATATTTCGGTTTCGTTGTTCAACCCAAACCTTTATTGCTACACGGCAGGGTACGGCGAAGCGTTACTTCGGAAAAAATTAACTATTTTTTGTCACGTTACGTCATCGCGGATTCCTGTGTCGTAACGCCATTGCAGCGCCACAATGCGAACGACCTCGCGTGACCAATCAAATCAGCAACATGGCGGAATTTGACAACATGGCGGAATTTTACAATGTCCAGAATAGCACCCCCGTACACACACGCCTGGAGGGCCGACGCCTGGAGGACTCATGGCGTGCGTGAGCAGCTGAGGTACTGTAGCTGAGGGCGCGCTAAGTTTGCTTGCGCTAGAGTTACTGTATATGCTACCTTTAGGTAGCAGAGTTGCGCATCTGTTTTCCAACGCCGCTAGCAACCATGCATTGCGGAGAAGCTGACGATCGGGCCAATTTTTGTATTTCTCGACGCCGCCGCTGCAGCTCACTCAATTAACACTAGTTATCGACAGCCAATGTTTTTCGCCGGCCTTCGACACGCCAGACATGTTTATCGGCGACGCGGTAGGCATGTCGCCTGCCAAAATGGAGTGCGACTTCACCGCATACATGTGGTTGCTAGCCGGACCTATGCGCTACTCTGCTACCTAAAGGTAGCATATACAGTGACTCTAGCTTGCGCTCGCTTCTCGTGACGTCAGGGTCACCTGACTGGGAAGTATCGCGCGTCGCAGCCATTCAGCGTTGCAGATGCGCCGGCTCCGCGAAAGAGAGGGTGAAGAAAGAGGAGGTTGACGGCGCGGCGAGGGTGAGGCGGTGTCGAAAAAGGAGCGCCGCTACTTTAGTTCGCCAACCTCCTCTCCCAGGGTGACGTTATCGCGGCGCACGCTCGCGCTTGCGGCGGTTCGGAGTTTCCCCTCCTGTCTTTCCTTCTCCGTGTCATGTGGTCACCGCGTGTTCAAACATATCCGTGAAAAACAAACTACACTGAAACCTCAGTGATACGATCACAGCTCATACGAATTTCCGGGTGATACGAATTTTTCGTTGGTCCCGGTCAAGGCCTATTGGCCTGCAATGCAATGGAGTACGGTTGTTGCGAACCGACTTTCACCCAGCGACGTTTGATACGAACGTACGCTACCGCCCAGGTAAGAATAGGTGCCGTACACGCTGTCGCGGAAGACACGTGCGAGCACGGGAACGCAGGCGTGGGCATGCACGTCGCACCGCAAAATCATCGGAATCATGGTGTAAGACAAACAGTTTTCTTACTGTCAGAATAAACCTTCAGAGACGCGTCATGGCCTCCGAGATTGTGTGCGCGAATCTTTGAGGCTCTTATGTGCCGCTGTGTACCTTCGCGTTTAGATTACAGATAACATTAGCGCCATGCTTTTTTTTCTAACGCGTCGACGCGGGCTGCTGTCGTTGTACTGTGTATATACGTGCCTGCCTCGCGCATCAGACATCCTAAGAAAGGTAGACGAGGACCGAAAGAAGGCGAGGACGGTCTTGGCGAAGGAGTCGGGCCTCACAACGTCAACATGCGTGATTGTTGAGGTCGCACTTGTGTGGGCACGGCCGTAAATCTCCCAAAAAACATCCCCAACACCTCCGCGATAACAAAATCATAACACAGGACCGTGGTTCTGTAATTTTGTGGCCTTGATCCATCGCGTCAAAGCGCTTCTTTTCTTACTTTTGCTGCAGTACTCCAGTGTCATGCAAAAAAAACATACTAAAATTTGGAAGGGTCACAATGCACTGGTTCATTAATTAAATACGCGCATACGGGCCGTATATTTACGGGTGCTGGTTTAACTGATAATCACTCGGGGTTCTTCCTGTCGTTGCTGCGGCACTGAGAAACAATAAATGCAAATGTACGCCAGCTTTCTTTTGTCGCATACTAATTTTCCATGTTTTCTGGTGATACGAATTTCGAATGATACGAATATTTTTCAGTAATGTCGAAAGTTGGGCGAGTTGGTGATAGTTCATGATTAATATGAAGCAGCGCACGACGACAGGCAGCGGTGTCCCGTTCCTTCCTTTTGTGCCTGTCGTCGTGCGCTGCTTCATATTAATCACGAATATTTTTGATGGTCCCGTGAAATTCGTATCACCGAGGTTTCACTGTATATTTTAGAATCGGCGTCCAGCATTTTGGAGATCGGCTTCGAAAGGTTGCTGCAATCCGGGCGCCAAATCTCCTTCAGAAAGGACCCGTATATAAGACATGGGAAAGGCTTTATTTGAAATGGCAACGTTTGCTGACAATTTGTACTAGCTACACCCCCCCTTCCATCGCTCCTACTCGTTCGCTGCCTCGGCTCTTTCGGGACTAAATTGCGTTAGTGTGGCCCGCTGGCTGAGGTGAGTTGGAAACTCCTAATTTATAGTAGGTTCAATATAATCAATGTATAGAAGGCATTGGGCCAGCGTAGAAAAAAAGTTGTTTTTTTTTTGTCGAGCCTGGTGGCACACATGTCGCCGCCTCGTTATAAAGGGGACGCTCGTAGCATTCATCCATCCATCGCTCCAACCGCGTCAACAGCCCGGCTCGTTACATGCACTTACGTGCGTCGCGTTTTTTCGAAGGTTTGCATTTGTTGCAAATGTGTCAGTTCACGGGTATCTAAATTCATTTTAGACACTCACCTGATTGGTGAGTGTCTCCCTCTCCCGCCGCCTCCTCCCTCCCCCTCCTCCCTCACCTCCCCTCTCTCCTCTTTCTCCTCTCCCCTTCTCTTTCCCCTTCCCCTGTCTCCCTCCCCCTCTACACTTCCCCTCTCCCCTTTCCCCCCTCACCACTACCCCTCTGAAACGCGGGCTCAACATGCCGAAACACTGCTTCGCATCGCATCATGGTCCCCTTTAGCGGGAGATGGTGTGATTTCTTATTGCGACAGCAATTATATATGGACAGTGATCTTAGTAAAGTGACCTTAGTGAGCTTAGTAGAGCTTTAGAAGGGCATCTATTCGTGCTTGTTCGTTTGCCATTACTCGTACACTGTTGCGCATTAAAGATGTAGACAAGAGCACACACGGAACGCACCGTGTGTCTCTCTGCTCTTGTCTACGTCTTTTAACACACAACAGTGTATTCAGTAAAGCAGGGACCTTAGTAAAGTGGTAGGCTCCCAGTTTAAAATTACTAGTCTTATACCACTACCACTAAAGAAAGCAATGTACAACGCCATTTTTTGCTCAAAATTTAGTTATTGTACAATAATCTGGGCGACAACGGCTGCAAAAACTACAAAAAATGATTACGCTCACAAAAAAGGATAACACAAGTTTCCGATAACAACCACAATAGACCGCTAGACATACGCACATACGGTCTATGATAAACACTCATTAATCCGAGCAAATCAAGTTTACTGTGATAGATTACTTTTCGCATAAAAAACACAGACTCCATATTGTCAGCCTGCCCATTCTTTCTCTTGATACGAATTACGCTGTCAAATCAGAATACTACCCCTCATGCGTACCATCTACGGGTGTCAAGACCTAGATTATCAAATACCTCAGCTACTAAACATTGATGAGTATCACATTGATTTTTATGAATCGGGCTTTAAACAAAATGTAAAAGACTTTCTGTTAGGTTCTCTGATAGCTTAAAATAAAATAAATGTGCTAACTGGTTATTTTCACCACATACATACGTTTTATTTTTATTTTTTTCCCTGTTAGTGCTTATGCATAGAAGTATATTTCATAAAGTGTTTGTAGGATGTTCTATCTGTGTTGTTTTATTTGCACTGAAAATTATTTACATGCATGCCAAATGCGCATAGGAGTAAGAGCCTCAGTCAGCCAGCAAGGTTTTTACCTCTCGCTCCTTTTCTGTATGAGAAAGAAGAAACACAATAAGCTTCAAAGTTGAAACACTCTCGACGGGTTTTTTTTTTCCGTCATCATTGCCGTCACCATCATGTTCAGTGTAAAGTCCAAACCGATTACATCCTCCCGCGCATCGGATGTTCTACCCGCGAGTAAAAGCGCTCGAGCGGTTGCGACGAACGCGGCTGAAGCAGATATTAAACAAGCCGGCCCATCTCCGTCGCATGGGGGGCGCATGCGGTCACAGCATCCCGCGTGCGAGGCCTGCCTTCGATTGCTGCTCTCACGAAACGCGCCGCCCGTCTTGAGGGAGCATGAAGCAGAAAGGGGCCGGGGGGGGGGGAGGAGGAGGTACGTGTCGCTCCAGCAACTGTGAACTTTGATTATGAAGGCGCAGTCGCGATCGCTGGAGCGCACGCTATCACGGCAGGCATCAGCACACGGCTCCTATACCTTTCTACGTGCTGTGCTCTCAACGTGAACAGACTGTCCGGCAACCGCTTCTCTCCCTGGAGCGGTTGTATTCTCTTACACACCAGCGTTTTGTGTAGTTAGTCGAGACCGCGTTCAAAAGGGCTAGCGGCCAGTCTTACTTCGTATAACATTACAATTTATTGCTATTGCATTGGCTGCTTCGCCCTTGCTTGGGGGGAGGGGGGGGTGAATGCATTGCAAGGATGTCACTTCTGACTATAACACACGTCTGCAATCGCTCAGATAGATCATGACGTAGAATGAATCGACAAATCATGAAGGCGGTAACTCGCACACCGGGAGCAGCAGTTTCGGAGTGACGTATTAGGGTTCGTTCACACAGCCGTCAAACGCCCCGTCACGTCACCGTCACGGCACCGATTTCCGTCAAAACAGTTAGAACAGAACAGAACAGAACAGAAAAAAAGCCGGCAGTTCCCACGCATTGTGGGAATCGATGTAATGCGAAGCAGCCAGCAAAAGCTGCCTACATCGTCTTGTATGTCATTGAGGAAACTGCGTGTCATGGTTTTCATGTTAACTCCTATTATTTATGTTCGTCACACAGTAACGTCGCGCAATACCAACTTCGGAGTCGATCAAGCTAGAGAAACGGCCGCCAGCGCACCATGAGCGTGGCACGTAAGTCATGCTGTACATGACATGCGTGTTATGATTTTCATGTGAACTCGTGTTATTTATGTTCGTTACACAGTCACGTCGCAAGATATCAATTTTGGTGTATATAAAGCTAGCGAAACGGCCGCCAGCGCCCCATGAGCGTGGCACGCAAGTCATGCTGTACATGACATGCGTGTCATGATTTTCATGTTAACTCGTGTTATTTATGTTCGTTACACAGTCACGTCGCAATATATCAATTTTGGTGTATATAAAGCTAGCGAAACGGCCGCCAGCGCCCCATGAGCGTGGCACACAAGTCATGCTGAGAGTTTATTCACCATTCTTTGAAAGGTTGCCGCGGAATTTTTTAGCCCGAAAGGCATCACTTTCCATGCGTACTGACCCTCGTGCGTTACAAACGCGGTGAATTTCTGACTCTTCTCTTCCATCGGTACCTGCCAGTACCCGCGCCTAAGGTCCACTACCGTGATGAACTGCGCTCTGCCTACTCGGAAAATCAATTCCTGAGGATTCATCATAGGGAACGCATCCACTTTGGGGACAGCATTTAACGCCCTATAGTCCACACACATGCGGATAGTCCCATCCTTTTTCCCGACGCATACCACCGGGTGTGCGAACTCACTCTCCGTGGGGTAGATCAACTTCGAAGTCAAAAGTTCGTCAACTTGCCGGCTGACTTCCTTCTTTAATAGTTCCGGCACCCGATAAGGAAACACCTTTTTTGGCTGGTGGCCCGGTTCTATTTCTATCTTATGTTCGTCTACCTTCGCTATACCCGGGGTGCCGTCAAAGAGTGTGCAATGTCTCTGGAACACCGCCTGTATTTCCGCCTGTGCGTCAGCATCAAGGTGAGCAACCTTCTCGCTCGTTAGCACTAGCTCTTCCCGCTTTATAGTGGTTGGTTTTGGAGCATATTCCACCTCCCCAAAATCATGGTCCTCATCGAAGACGACCCCAATATGACTGACCCTTGCATAGTAAGGTAGAATGTTGTTGGCATGGACACTTTTCACCTTTCCCTCAGATGTTTCAACGCGGTAAGAGTGTTCGCGCTCACGTCCAACCACTGTGAATGGGCCTAGCCATTTAGGTGACATCTTACAATTCCGATCATTGTCGAAAACCACAACTTGGTCGCCAACGTTAAAAGCTTTCAGGCTATTGCTGCGATTATACGCACTGGCGTAACTCTCCTGATGAGTTGCACTCATTAGCTCAGCAATATTAGCGGCAGCCTCGAGCTGCTCCTTAAGTTGCTGTAAATACTTAGCGGGGCTTTCTCTCAATGTTGCCGGCACCGGCATTTCTCCCGTCCACGTCCTCTGCAGTATTAGAAGCGGTCCCGCGGAATTCCTTCCATACAATAGACGAAACGGAGCTACTCCGGTTACCTCATGGGGAACTTCCCGATAAGCCCATAAAACCATTGGGATCAATTTGTCCCAATTCTTGGAGTCTCTCTGAATGACATGATACAACATGTTTTTCAGTACTCGTTTCCATCTCTCTACAACTCCATTACTCTCTGCGTGTTCTGGGGTTGAGAATCTTGGTGTGCAGCCTAATTTCTCCAGCATCGTTTGCGTGAGCTGAGATTTAAAATTAGTGCCTTGATCGAAGCAGATCATCTCCGGAACGCCTGTGCGACTGAAGATCTCAATCAGTGCATCACAAGTCGCCTTAGCTGTCAAAGAGCGCAGTGGGACCACCTCTGGCCACCTCGTGCAAAGGTCCACTAAGCACAGCGCGTACTTATGCCCTCTCGCTGACGGTGTGTCCAGGGGTCCGATTACATCTACCTTGACAACTTGGAAAGGGTGTTCGGGTCTAGTGAGCGGAGTTATAGGCACGCTATCCGTGCGACGCCTGTCTGAACGAATTTGACATCCATGGCACGAACGACAATGCTCTAATATCTCTTTGCCATACCCGGCCAAAAGAAGTTATACCTAATGCGAGCTTTTGCTTTCTTTGGCCCTAGGTGCCCCCCGCATAGTGACTCATGGGCTAAGTGCATTACCTCAGTACGCTTATCTTTGGGGACAACTAGCTGACTCACTCGAGTGCCTGCTATTGAGTCGCAGTGGTATAATAGTCCGTCAGAAATGAACATGCCGGATTTCCCACTACGAGCATCTTCCCAACATTTTTTTAGCGTAGTGTCGCCCAACTGCACTTTGCGGAACTCTTCTCTTTGGCCTAACGACGCCTCCCTCTCTTCATCAATTTGCGCATCTTCCCCGGAAACGTCTTTCTCCTCCAAGGTAAGATTGCAGACCACTACTTTTGGTTTCTCTACTACTTGTTCTGCCTCATGAGCAGGCTCGGCCGGTGCTCGACAGGGTGCCAGAGGGCTGCTGGCCTTCAACAAAAGTTTCCAATCTTCCTCGGTCAACAAACAATCTGTGCCCTCGATGAGCTCATCAGTTAACGCGCAGAGTAGGTCGACGCTCTGAGGCTCCGTAACCTCTCGCGGGCTATTTAATTTGACCGGCAACGTAGCTAGCCTTGCCTCGATCCTTTACCAAAAGCAGACACCAATCTCACCTTGCCACACGACTCTATTAGACTACGCGGAAGCAGACTCTCCCGAATGACGGTTATCTCACTCCCCGTATCCAAAATCGCATCTGCGGCTATACCTGCACATGATACAGGAATTAACTGCAGTTTATTTGTGCCTTGACCCTCGTGTTTCAGAGACTTCACCTTTGCGCTAAGTACTACATCAGGTATTTCAGTTTCCGTCTCGTGGGATAACGTTACCTTTTGTACCTTCCGCTTTGGCTCGATAGCCTTTTTGGGGTTGCTCTCCTGATCACTAGACTTCGGGCATTCTCTAGCAAAATGGCCTGAGCCGTGACATAAGTGGCACTTCAGAGCCCCTTTCTCTACACGTGTCGCCGGCTTCTGCCCCATTGCCCCTTGGTTGCTTTGAAGCACGCCCTTTCCCTTTCGCTTGTTCGAAAGTTTGGAGCACTTTAGCGATCTCAGTTGGCCTAAGCCATCCCTCGCCTTCCCTTAATCTCACATACTCTAGACCCTCCGTACTTAGTCCCGATTTTATACGGTCAGCAACCATGAGTTCGGCCATCACTTCTACCGTGTCGGCCTCTCTCACTTGGAGGTAGTAGGAGAAATAAGTTTTCACCTGTGACGCGAACTGCGCCCACGTCTCTTCCTTTCGCTTTACTGCTCGTTCAAACCTCTGCAGATACTCTGCCGGAGAAAGCTTCAGTTCCGTCAGTACTGCTGCTTTAACTGCCTCGTAATCTGCACTCTCTTCAGGGTTGAGGTTACGCAGTAGGTAACGAACTCGTTTAGTTAGTGCTGGTATAACCAAATGCACGCGACTCTCATACGGTACTTGGTAAGTAGCAAAAAGTTTTTCTACTTCCTCAAACCATAATGGCACATCCGCGTCACTCGGCAGGCGGAATCCTTTCAGCACTTTTGCACATTGCCGGATAGAGTCAAAACCCAGTCGCCCATGATCACCCGTCTCCGACCCATGGTTGGACAACGTATCATTGAGACGGTCAGCGTTCACTCTATTCTGCAATAGCTTTTCGTACTCAATCTGGAGATTGAGCCTTTGGATGTCAAGTTCGAGCGTTCTCGTTTCACTTGAATTCGGCAAAACCTGAGATGCCTGCTGCATCGATTCGATCAGAACTGATCGATCAGTAAGAC
Organism: Rhipicephalus sanguineus; assembly: GCF_013339695.2. Taxonomy (NCBI): domain Eukaryota; kingdom Metazoa; phylum Arthropoda; class Arachnida; order Ixodida; family Ixodidae; genus Rhipicephalus; species Rhipicephalus sanguineus. Next base: position 12,165 of record NW_023614416.1, read on the forward strand.
TCCGTACGATGCAACTTCTGTCTGGGCCGTAACCACTTGGTGGTCGAACAGTGAGACGCGGTTCTTCGTATATAGTAACAGTGTTCAAGGCTCTAACTTAAGCAAAGTTAAGTAGAAGAGTAAGACGCTGTTGATGTCTATGTTATCATCAGTGTGCTTCGGAAAGATGTACATATGACTGTAAATATTTCGCTACAATATACCTTCAAGTTTTTATTACCTCCAACCTGCCTCCTGCTTCATCGACGTCGATCATCTCCTTGACGGGACTTCAATCCACATCAAGGAGAAAACGAACAAATGAAAAACTTAACTCTCGCGTTACTTATGTTCGTTACACAGTCACGTCGCAAGATATCAATTTTGGCGTATATAAAGCTAGCGAAACGGCCGCCAGCGCCCCATGAGCGTGGAACGTAAGTCATGCTGTACATGACATGCGTGTCATGATTTTCATGTTAACTCGTGTTATTTATGTTCGTTACACAGTCACGTCGCAAGATACCAATTTTGGCGTATATAAAGCTAGCGAAACGGCCGCCAGCGCCCCATGAGCGTGGCACGTGGGTCCTGCTGTACATGACATGCGTGTCATGATTTTCATGTTAACTCGTGTTATTTATGTTCGTTACACAGTCACGTCGCAAAATACCAATTTTGGCGTATATAAAGCTAGCGAAACGGCCGCCAGCGCCCCATGAGCGTGGCACGTATGTCATGCTGTACATGACATGCGTGTCATGATTTTCATGTTAACTCGTGTTATTTATGTTCGTTACACAGTCACGTCGCAAGATACCAATTTTGGGGTATATAAAGCTAGCGAAACGGCCGCCAGCGCACCATGAGCGTGGCACGTAAGTCATGCTGTACATGACATGCGTGTCAAGATTTTCATGTTAACTCGTGTTATTTATGTTCGTCACACAGTCACGTCACAAGATACCAATTTTGGTGAATATCAAGCTAGCGAAACGGCCGCCGGCGCACCATGAGCGTAGCATGTAAATCATGCTGTACATGACATGCGTGTCATGATTTTCATGTTATGACTTGTCATTTATGTTCGTCATACAGTCATGTTACGCCATACCAATTTTGGTGCACATTCGATTAACCAAGCGACCAGGAGAGCACAAAGTCGTAGGCGGCTAGATAGATAGATAGATAGATAGATAGATAGATAGGTACGCTCAAAGTCGCAGATAGGTACGCTCAAAGTCGCAGAAGTTCGCTAAGAAATGCTTCGCATTTGAAACCGGTTGACGCCGACGTAGAGCAGTGCTCTACGTTTCCGTCGGCGGCACGGGGACGGAGCCTCGCCCCTAGAAAACGGACCAATCAGAAATCAGTTTACGTTTGGAGTTCCGAGTTCTGAGAAGAGCCACGCGTCTAGTATACGGCCCCCGGGTCCGTGGCCTTGGAACACTGAACGCGCGCCTGACTGAATGGGCCATAAAACGGGGGGACAAGTCACTGGTTGCTTTTGTGTGTGTGTGTTTGTGGTGCGAGGAGGAGAGCACAGCGGAGTCGGGAGAGCATCAGTCGCCAGCGAACCATTTGAGCTGCGTCGACAATTCCTATTTTGGTGCATCACTCGGTCAACACTGCACAAAAACGTGCTGTTGTCGACGCTGCAACCGCCGTCGTCTGTTCGTACACTGCTACGTCGCGTCTGCTGTACGTTTTGACGTGACGGTGACGCGACGGGTTGTTTGACGGCTGTGTGAAGGAGCACTTAGGGGGTGCTGCTGTCGCGATGACCCAGCAGTTACGGGCCCATTGGTCCGAAGAAGTGACCATAAGACTTTAATTACACGCGCCCAAACAGCTTCTCTAAGCATACGTAGGCCTCCATCGCCAGTAGTACCACTCTTTAAGGCGCGAGTAAGATCTGAATTAGACGCGAGACACACCACCTAAAAATATGAACTTTAGATCGGACACCTTGGAAGGAGAAAAATCGCAGCATATCCATGGGGTGAATGATGAGTGGGGCGAAGCTCCGGAGGGAATCATCGGTAAACCGTGAATTTCTCCCTAAAATTCGCCCAGTACATCATATAAAGTGTGTGAAACACCGTGTATATATTAAACATCAAACTTTTATTGTACTGTTAGTTTACGTGGTCCCTTCATTATCACCGCTTTGTGATCGGTGAAATACAAGGAAAGTGTCCGCTCCCGAGCGAAAGGGAAAGCGCGCCAAGAGCGAGCGCGACTCCAAGCGAAAGAGAAAGCGCGCAAAGCGCGACCGCGGTCCCTGCTCGCCCTGTGAGAATTAACGGCAAGGCTAGAGGGATGACACGACGCGCGTAGCGTTCCTCTTCGCGTTCTCGACGCGAGGTCGGTAGCATGCCCAGAGAGAGAGAGAAGCAAGTTTATTAAAGTGAAAATATTTTCACAGAGGGATGGCGGTCAGGCCGTGCCTGGCGGCCACCTCCTCGGCTCGTTGTATGGCCCGGATCTGTACTTCGAGGCTCGTACTGCGGAGTACACTTTCCCACGCCTCGGGCGAGGGAGTGGTCAGGAGATCAGGCGGGGGTGGATCCTCGCTGCAGTCCCATAATATGTGAGAGAGGGAGGCGACGGAGCCACACTGCGAGCAGTGTGGACTGAACAGATCGGGGTAAATGTGTGCGTACACCTGTGGGCACGGGAAGGAGTTCGTTTGGAGGCGATGCCACGCGATCTCTTGTGGTTTCGTGAGTTTGGGATGCGGCGGTGGTTTCGTTCGACGCCCGAGGCGATAGTGCTGGGCTATTTCGTGATAGGAGGCCAGGGTCTCGCCGAGGTCCTCGGGGTTCGTGGCGCGGCCCACCACTCGTTTGACGAATTCTCGAGCTTGTCGGTGGGCGGCCTCGTTCCCCGGGTTTCCCGCGTGCGCAGGGACCCAGATGAGAGATATGGGAGGTGGATCCTCGTCTTCGAAGTTGGCGAGGGACTGAAGGAGCCTTAAGGTACCGGGAGCAACGGTACCGCGACCGAAATGGGAGATCGCGGTTTTCGAGTCACTGAGAATCGTGGTGAACCCGGAGTTCACCGCGAGAGCTATGGCCGCTTCCTCGGCTTCGGCAGGGTGGAGGGCACGGACGGAGCCGGCTACTCGTAAGACTGCGTTGGTGTCGAGGGGGGTGCGAGTAGCCATTACGCTGAGTGCGTACGCGCTTGGTTGAGAGGGGTAGCGTGCCGCGTCCACGTAGGCCGCATCGGGCCGCGAGGCGTAGGCGTCGTTTAAGGCTTGGGCTCGTGCTCGCCGTCTACCGTAGTGATGTCCAGCAAGCATATTTTTCGGCAGTGGCTTGATCAAAAAACGTCGACATAAAGGCGGCGGTATTGAGGCCGGGTCTGCGCCCGATGGCGAGGTGGTGAGGCCGATGCGAGCGAGTATCCAGCGGCCGGTCTTGCTGCCGCGAAGTCGCTGGATTTGTGCTGTACGGTGTGATTCGATGAGTTCGTCGACGGTGTTGTGGATGCCAAGGCTGAGGACATTCGACGTAGAAGTCGTACGGACGAGGCCAAGAGCCGTTTTGTACACTTTGCGGATGAGTCGGTCGACTCTGTCCCTCTCGCATCCCAGTAGGCGAAGGTAGGGTAGCGCGTACGTGAGACGAGAGATGACGAAGGCGTGGATAAGCTGGAGCAGGTCTTTTTCTTTCATTCCTTTCGAGCCGACACGCGAGCGATGAGGCGGGTCGTTTGAGTAACGGTGACGGTGAGGCGTTCTAGCGCGATGGTGTTGTGTTGATTCGATTGAACGAATAGGCCTAAAATGCGGATGTGGTCAACGTGCGGTACGGCTACACCGTTGACATAGACGTGGATGGCCGGTAGGGGAGGGGACTTATTCCTACGGCGGTCGGGAGGGCGAAGCAGTAAGAGCTCCGACTTGCTCTTCGAGCACGTGAGGCCCGCCTGCGTCGCGTGGCTAACGACGGCGTCGGCCGCACGTTGGAGGGTCTCCTCGATCTGTCCGTCTGAGCCCGTAGTCGTCCACAGCGTGACGTCGTCGGCGTAGATGGTATGGCGGAGACCCGGGATCCGATCGAGTGAAGAAGGGAGCGTGCGCATGGCAAGGTTAAATAGGAATGGAGACAAAACTGCTCCTTGAGGGGTGCCTCTGTCTCCGAGTGTGAGGCGTTTAGAGGTGCAGCCGCCGGCCAACGAAAATTCGATGGTGCGGTTAGAGAGGAAGTCGCATACGTAGTTGTACGTCCGCTCGCCCGGGTCAATGGCGGCAAGGTTGGAGGCGATGGCCGTGTGTCGCACCGAGTCGAAGGCCTTGTGAAGATCAAGACCGAGCACGGCGCGAGTGCCGGCTTTCGGCGGGGTCCGAAGGAGGTCGTGGTGTATCTGCATGAGCCCGTCTTGCGTAGATAGGTTGGCGCGGAAGCCGAGCATCGTGGGAGGGAAGAGGTCGTTTTCTTCAGCGTAGGTCTGTAATCGGGCTAGGACAACGTGTTCTATCAGCTTGCCAAGACAAGAGGTGAGCGATATGGGGCGCAAGTTGGCGATGTCCATCTTCTTGCCTGGCTTGGGGATAAATACGAGATTCGCGTGCCTCCACTCTTGCGGTATGTGGCCCGAGCGCCAGCACTCGTTCGCGTACTGCGTGAGCGCAGCCACCGATTTGGCGTCCAGGTTTCGATGGGACTTGTTGCTTACACCGTCAGGACCAGGCGCCGAGGTTGTGCGTAGCTTCAGCATGGTCGCGTAGATTTCCGCCTCCGTAATATCTTCGTCCAGTTGGGGGTTCGGTTTGCCGCTGTACGGGGGCAATTTCTCCGGCGGCGCGTCTGGCGAGGCGAGGCTCACGTAACGAAGAGCTAGCTCGTCGAGCAGCTCGGCGTCCGTGCCAGGGTAGCGATGTAGGAGCCGTTGCAGCTGTTTTTGTGCAGACAATTTTGACGAGCAGGGATCGAGCAATTGCCGCAGTAGGTGTCACGTTCTCTTGGAGCTCATCTGCCCATTGAGGCCGTCACACAGCTGGCCCCATTGCTGTCGCGCGAGGGCGAGACTGTGGTTCTCGATTTCGCGCGCTAGAGTCTCGAGGCGGCGGCGTAGCTTCTTGTTTTGACGCTGCCGTCGCCACCTGCGCAAGAGGCCAGCGTGTGCGTCCCACATGTGGAGGAGGCGTGAGTCGGTTGTGTGCAAGTCGGCGGTGGTCTCCACCTCGCGGGTTGTGGCTTGCACGTGCTCTTGTAATGAGGTGATCCATTCGTTGATGTCGGTAATGGTGTCGGAGGCTCTTTCTTCACGCAACTTGCGGAATTTCGGCCACTCGGTAATGCGAGCCGTGGCTTTAGGCTTCTTACTTAGGCGCGTCTCGATTGTGATCGCGAGGATGTTTTGGTCGCTGCCTGCCAAGAGTCCCGTATTGTCCCAAGTAGCGCGCGTCACGTTCTTGCACAGCGTGAGGTCTGGCGAGGTGTCACGGCACACACTGTTGCCTATGCGTGTAGGCGGCTGCTGCGGGTCGTTAAGCAGGTTGAGGCGAAGGTCTTGTACTAGCGACCAGAGCTTTCTGCCTTTCGGGTCCGTGTGCACGTAACCCCAGTCGGGATGACGTGCGTTAATGTCGCCGAGCAAGAGCAGCTGCGCGTCACCGACGAGAGCGATCGTCTCACTGAAGAGGTGGGAGAAGTCTGCCGCTTTCTCACGTGGGGAACTGTACACATTCAGGACGAACAGCGACCTGTCTGCGCTTGCGAGGGAGAATCTCAACGAGCGTGTGCTGAATGCCCGTGGCTTCTATTTCGTGCTGCACGGCCGTGAGGCCGTTGTGAACGAGCGTAGATGTGCAGAGGGAAGCGTGCGAACCGAGCTGATGGTAGGTCGCGTAACCGGGGAGAGTGGAGGGGGTGGATGTCTCTTGCAGGGCGATAACATCCGGGGCCGGTTCCGTCGCCTGTGGATCAGCTTGCAGTTTCTGTACGAGCTGCTGCAGGTGGCTCCGTTTCTTACGGTACCCCCTGCAGTTCCACTGCCACACGGTCAGTGTAGGACGCGCCATGATTAAGCCGTTCCGGGTTTGGGGCCCGCCTGCAGCGTGGCAGGTTGGCCGAACGTGGGCGAACGCTGGCGGCGCTGGAGGCGAGCGTTGATTTCGGCTGTCGTGGCCTCCGTGTAATTTTTGAGGGTGTTTAGTGAAGTATTGGTGGCCTCCGTATAACTCTTGAGGGCGTTCAATGAGCTGTTCGTGTCCGCAATAGCCTGTTGCAGAGTGTTGAAAACGGGCTTCGAATTTGGCGTCTAGGGTCGTGAGAGCCGCGGATACTGCCTTCGAGACCGCCGCGGCGATATCTATTTCCGCATGAAGCGACGCGGCAGAGGTGTTTGCTTTACGCTTACCCGCGGGCTGCGATTGCGGCTGGGACGGCGGAGAGGTAGCTTCCATCGGTTGCGGCGCGGTTGCCGGTGGTTGCGCAATGGTTCTGTCTAGCTTTTCTTCTAATGATTGGATGTATTGTGTAAGGTTTCCTATTTGGGACATTAATTTAGAGATCTGAGACTGCTGCGAGGACAGTTGTGCCTTAAGAGAGGAGTTCTCCCTGACCAGCTCCCTCACCTGTGCATCTGGCGACGACGTCGGCGACGCTTTGAGCGACTCCGGGGGTCCTTGGGCCCAGGCGAGCTTCTTGGGACCGGGCGTGGACGAAGACGGTGACGATCCCTGGGATGAATTCGGCGAGCAGGGGAGGGGCGACGAGGACGAGTTGAAGCGGCTGGTCGAAGGGGATCGTGATCGGGACCGCGTTCGGGACCTCGATCGGTACCGGCGACGGGTGTGGGATCTGGAGCGGCTGGTCTGTTCCTGCTGCTGCGGCTGGCCGGGAGGCGGGAGCGACCGCTCTTGTGACGGTGGGCGACTGGTGCGGAGGATCGACGGCTGCTGCTGTGGTGGCTCCTGGTTGTGTGCTTGCTTCGGCGCGTTGTCGGATGGGATGGGCTTCTTAATAAAACGATATTTGCAGTTCGAGCTGTTCGTTGCGTGACCGCCATTACAAACGATACCGCGGGCAAGGCACGTCGGTTGAGTACCCTGTGGGGTCGGCGGGTGGTCCTGGCCACAACGGGAGCAGCGGTTGCGTTTTGGATGGGGGCAAACGTCAGTTCGGTGGCCGACCTTGCGACAGTTGAAACAAGCTTCTACTCTTGGGTAGAAGGGGTAGAGGCGAATGTAGACGCCGTGATAGAGTATCCATCGGGGCAAACAGTCTCCAAGCATGGAGACGAGTACGTGGTTGGTTCTTCCCATGCGGCGGCCGCTCACGACAGGCATGCTTGAGTTGCTCTCTTGCAAGTCCTTCAGGATTTCGTCATCAGTGAAGCTTGTCATCATTGCCGTCACCATCATGTTCAGTGTAAAGTCCAAATCGATTACATCCTCCCGCGCATCGGATGTTCTACCCGCGAGTAAAAGCGCTCGAGCGGTTGCGACGAACGCGGCTGAAGCAGATATTAAACAAGCCGGCCCATCTCCGTCGCATGGGGGGCGCATGCGGTCACAGCATCCCGCGTGCGAGGCCTGCCTTCGATTGCTGCTCTCACGAAACGCGCCGCCCGTCTTGAGGGAGCATGAAGCAGAAAGGGGCCGGGGGGGGGGGGAGGAGGAGGTACGTGTCGCTCCAGCAACAACTGTGAACTTTGATTATGAAGGCGCAGTCGCGATCGCTGGAGCGCACGCTATCACGGCAGGCATCAGCACACGGCTCCTATACCTTTCTACGTGCTGTGCTCTCAACGTGAACAGACTGTCCGGCAACCGCTTCTCTCCCTGGAGCGGTTGTATTCTCTTACACACCAGCGTTTTGTGTAGTTAGTCGAGACCGCGTTCAAAAGGGCTAGCGGCCAGTCTTACTTCGTATAACATTACAATTTATTGCTATTGCATTGGCTGCTTCGCCCTTGCTTGGGGGGAGGGGGGGTGAATGCATTGCAAGGATGTCACTTCTGACTATAACACACGTCTGCAATCGCTCAGATAGATCATGACGTAGAATGAATCGACAAATCATGAAGGCGGTAACTCGCACACCGGGAGCAGCAGTTTCGGAGTGACGTATTAGGGTTCGTTCACACAGCCGTCAAACGCCCCGTCACGTCACCGTCACGGCACCGATTTCCGTCAAAACAGTTAGAACAGAACAGAACAGAACAGAAAAAAAGCCGGCAGTTCCCACGCATTGTGGGAATCGATGTAATGCGAAGCAGCCAGCAAAAGCTGCCTACATCGTCTTGTATGTCATTGAGGAAACTGCGTGTCATGGTTTTCATGTTAACTCCTATTATTTATGTTCGTCACACAGTAACGTCGCGCAATACCAACTTCGGAGTCGATCAAGCTAGAGAAACGGCCGCCAGCGCACCATGAGCGTGGCACGTAAGTCATGCTGTACATGACATGCGTGTTATGATTTTCATGTGAACTCGTGTTATTTATGTTCGTTACACAGTCACGTCGCAAGATATCAATTTTGGTGTATATAAAGCTAGCGAAACGGCCGCCAGCGCCCCATGAGCGTGGCACGCAAGTCATGCTGTACATGACATGCGTGTCATGATTTTCATGTTAACTCGTGTTATTTATGTTCGTTACACAGTCACGTCGCAATATATCAATTTTGGTGTATATAAAGCTAGCGAAACGGCCGCCAGCGCCCCATGAGCGTGGCACACAAGTCATGCTGTACATGACATGCGTGTCATTATTTTCATGTTAACTCGTGTTATTTATGTTCGTTACACAGTCACGTCGCAAGATATCAATTTTGGTGTATATAAAGCTAGCGAAACGGCCGCCAGCGCTCCATGAGCGTGGCACGTAAGTCATGCTGTACATGACATGCGTGTCATGATTTTCATGTTAACCCGTGTTATTTATGTTCGTTACACAGTCACGTCGCAAGATATCAATTTTGGTGTATATAAAGCTAGCGAAACGGCCGCCAGCGCCCCATGAGCGTGGCACGCAAGTCATGCTGTACATGACATGCGTGTCATGATTTTCATGTTAACTCGTGTTATTTATGTTCGTTACACAGTCAAGTCGCAAGATATCAATTTTGGTGTATATAAAGCTAGCGAAACGGCCGCCAGCGCCCCATGAGCGTGGCACGCAAGTCATGCTGTACATGACATGCGTGTCATTATTTTCATGTTAACTCGTGTTATTTATGTTCGTTACACAGTCACGTCGCAAGATATCAATTTTGGTGTATATAAAGCTAGCGAAACGGCCGCCAGCGCTCCATGAGCGTGGCACGTAAGTGATGCTGTACATGACATGCGTGTCATCATTTTAATTTCAACTCGTGTTAGTTATGTTCGTTACGGAGTCACGTCACAAGAGAACAATTTTGGTGTATATAAATCTAGCGAAACGGCCGCCAGCGCCCCATGAGCGCGGCACGTAAGTCATGCTGTACATGACATCCGTGTCATGATTTTCATGTTAACTCGTGTTATGTTCGTTACACAGTCACGTCGCAAGATACCAATTTTGGCGTATATAAAGCTAGCGAAACGGCCGCCAGCGCCCCATGAGCGTGGCACGTAAGTCATGCTGTACATGACATGCGTGTCATGATTTTCATGTTAACTCGTGTTATTTATGTTCGTTACACAGTCAAGTCGCAAGATACCAATTTTGGCGTATATAAAGCTAGCGAAACGGCCGCCAGCGCTCCATGAGCGTGGCACGTAAGTCATGCTGTACATGACATGCGTGTCATGATTTTCATGTTAACCCGTGTTATTTATGTTCGTTACACAGTCACGTCGCAAGATATCAATTTTGGTGTATATAAAGCTAGCGAAACGGCCGCCAGCGCCCCATGAGCGTGGCACGCAAGTCATGCTGTACATGACATGCGTGTCATGATTTTCATGTTAACTCGTGTTATTTATGTTCGTTACACAGTCACGTCGCAAGATATCAATTTTGGTGTATATAAAGCTAGCGAAACGGCCGCCAGCGCCCCATGAGCGTGGCACGCAAGTCATGCTGTACATGACATGCGTGTCATTATTTTCATGTTAACTCGTGTTATTTATGTTCGTTACACAGTCACGTCGCAAGATATCAATTTTGGTGTATATAAAGCTAGCGAAACGGCCGCCAGCGCTCCATGAGCGTGGCACGTAAGTGATGCTGTACATGACATGCGTGTCATCATTTTAATTTCAACTCGTGTTAGTTATGTTCGTTATGGAGTCACGTCACAAGAGAACAATTTTGGTGTATATAAATCTAGCGAAACGGCCGCCAGCGCCCCATGAGCGCGGCACGTAAGTCATGCTGTACATGACATCCGTGTCATGATTTTCATGTTAACTCGTGTTATGTTCGTTACACAGTCACGTCGCAAGATACCAATTTTGGCGTATATAAAGCTAGCGAAACGGCCGCCAGCGCCCCATGAGCGTGGCACGTAAGTCATGCTGTACATGACATGCGTGTCATGATTTTCATGTTAACTCGTGTTATTTATGTTCGTTACACAGTCAAGTCGCAAGATACCAATTTTGGCGTATATAAAGCTAGCGAAACGGCCGCCAGCGCCCCATGAGCGTGGCACGTAAGTCATGCTGTACATGACATGCGTGTCATGATTTTTATGTTAACTCGCAGTTATGTTTTTCCTTTGTTCGTTTTCTCCTTGATATGGATTGAAGTCCCGTAAGGAGATGATCAACGTCGATGAAGCAGGAGGCAGGTTGGAGGTAATAAAAACTTGAAGGTATATTGTAGCGAAATATTTACAGTCATATGTACATCTTGCCGAAGCACACTGATGATAACATAGACATCAACAGCATCTTACTCTTCTACTTAACTTTTCTTAAGTTAGAGCCTAGAACACTGTTACTACATACGAAGAACCGAGTCTCACTGTTCGACCACCAAGTGGTTACGGCCCAGACGAAGGTTGCATCGTACGGAGTCTTACTGATCTATCAGTTAAGTGATTACAGCCTAGACTGAAGGGAAACGAATTCCGTCCAGTCTTAAGTACCTTGCGGTAAACAAAGAAAAGGGGAGGTGGCCACTGGTGGTCCGCCTCGGCATTCCCTTATCCAATCCGTTTATCCTCAGATTAAGCCACTCCCTACCGGGCTGTCCTTAATCTCGACAGCAGTGTCTTTACTGTGCAGACAGGCGTTTTGGCACTCTTTCCCATCATGGCTCTCCCTCTCCTTACCCACGCTCTCAGGGATTCTCACGGTCGAAATACATCTGTATCTTAGCCCTGGTGCATTCACGCCATTTTCCCATACACACCGAGTTGAACTCGCGGAGCCAGTCGTTAAACCGTTCCGGGAAAAAAAAGGGCGTCTGCGTGACCCTGCCTCCCACGCATTCGACCTTGCATTGTTGCAAAAGCACATCTTGGTCCGTGTTGGGGTCACGCATACTGTCGCTTCGAGCGACGGCTTAGAGCGGGGGATGTCCTCCTCATTTTCCCACACATTCAAGCCGCCGACCTCTGAGAACGGTCGCTTGACCGAAACCCATGCTGGCCATCGCTGCTCAAAGGAAGCCGTTTGCTTTCTCTTGATAATTGCACAGCCGAAGACCGGGCAGGGGGAGAGCCGAGAAAGAAGCTTTGTACGACGTACCGTGCCGCGCCATCCCGTCTGCAGGATCGACTTATGAGCGGCAAACATAACACGTCCCCCCTAAAGAGTACGCTGGGCTGTTCTACGCTCAGTGGTACGATAAATCACTGCCGCGATTAGGTCACTGGACTTTCTAACCATACAACAGTCTACACAAACATCAAACACAATTGCGAGACAACAAGATAGGAGAATACAAGAAATGTAAACAAGTACATGCTAAACAATCAAGCACACCATTGCTGCTTCAAGCAGTATGATCACTAGTGTCTGTTTCTTCAATTCACAATCACACAGTCCACAATATACAGCAGCAAGTGGGCAGGAACATTCACGTCCCCCCCAGTTGGCATGGCACTGTTATTCTGATGGCTTCCATAAACTATTCTGGAGCCTTGATAATGCATCCGCATTACCGTTACATACGCCCTTCCGATGTTGTACCGACACATGATATCGCTGTAAAGCCAGCGCCCATCTTCTCAATTTCGCCCCGTGCGGAGTCGAAGTTGTAAGGTACGACAGCGGATTGTGGTCGGAAACGACGTTTACTATGGCACCGAAAAGCCAGTAGTCAAACTTCTTTAAGGCCCATATTATTGCGAACGCTTCCCTCTCAATGGTCGACCAGCGCATCTGGGTCGGTGAGAAGCGGTGGCTTGCAAAGGCGATAGGCTTCTCTTGCCCCTCGCCTGACATTTGCGCCAAACATGCTCCCGCCGCCGTAGCTGATGCGTCTGTGAAAAGCCAGTAGGCCTGAGATGGCTCTGGAGTGTTAAGCGCCACGGCCTCGCACAAAGATCGTTTGAGAATCTCAAATGCCGCCTGGGCTTCCTCCGGCCAGGGTATCTTATTAGGTACCGCTTTCTTTGTTAACAGCGTGAGCGGGCTCGTCACCTCTGCGTAACCTCGGACATACTCGCGATAGTAGCCGCAAAGTCCTAACAGGCTGCGTATTTCCTTTTTGGTGCGCGGTGGTACCAGGTTCTTAATCGCTGCTATTTTTTCAGGGCCTGGTGAATGTGTCCCTGAGCCGACAATATGCCCCAGGTAATGTATGTGGGATTGCGCAACCTGACACTTCTCCGGGCTGGCTTTCAGTCCCGCCTTATCTAAGACCTTAAGAATAATGTCGAGATGCTTTAAGTGCTCCTCCCAAGTACTAGAAAAAATAGCAATATCATCAAGGTATGCCGTGGCATACATTTGATGTTGCGCCAAGAGTTTATTCACCATTCTTTGAAAGGTTGCCGCGGAATTTTTTAGCCCGAAAGGCATCACTTTCCATGCGTACTGACCCTCGTGCGTTACAAACGCGGTGAATTTCTGACTCTTCTCTTCCATCGGTACCTGCCAGTACCCGCGCCTAAGGTCCACTACCGTGATGAACTGCGCTCTGCCTACTCGGAAAATCAATTCCTGAGGATTCATCATAGGGAACGCATCCACTTTGGGGACAGCATTTAACGCCCTATAGTCCACACACATGCGGATAGTCCCATCCTTTTTCCCGACGCATACCACCGGGTGTGCGAACTCACTCTCCGTGGGGTAGATCAACTTCGAAGTCAAAAGTTCGTCAACTTGCCGGCTGACTTCCTTCTTTAATAGTTCCGGCACCCGATAAGGAAACACCTTTTTTGGCTGGTGGCCCGGTTCTATTTCTATCTTATGTTCGTCTACCTTCGCTATACCCGGGGTGCCGTCAAAGAGTGTGCAATGTCTCTGGAACACCGCCTGTATTTCCGCCTGTGCGTCAGCATCAAGGTGAGTAACCTTCTCGCTCGTTAGCACTAGCTCTTCCCGCTTTATAGTGGTTGGTTTTGGAGCATATTCCACCTCCCCAAAATCATGGTCCTCATCGAAGACGACCCCAATATGACTGACCCTTGCACAGTAAGGTAGAATGTTGTTGGCATGGACACTTTTCACCTTTCCCTCAGATGTTTCAACGCGGTAAGAGTGTTCGCGCTCACGTCCAACCACTGTGAATGGGCCTAGCCATTTAGGTGACATCTTACAATTCCGATCATTGTCGAAAACCACAACTTGGTCGCCAACGTTAAAAGCTTTCAGGCTGGTGCTGCGATTATACGCACTGGCGTAACTCTCCTGATGAGTTGCACTCATTAGCTCAGCAATATTAGCGGCAGCCTCGAGCTGCTCCTTAAGTTGCTGTAAATACTTAGCGGGGCTTTCTCTCAATGTTGCCGGCACCGGCATTTCTCCCGTCCACGTCCTCTGCAGTATTAGAAGCGGTCCCGCGGAATTCCTTCCATACAATAGACGAAACGGAGCTACTCCGGTTACCTCATGGGGAACTTCCCGATAAGCCCATAAAACCATTGGGATCAATTTGTCCCAATTCTTGGAGTCTCTCTGAATGACATGATACAACATGTTTTTCAGTACTCGGTTCCATCTCTCTACAACTCCATTACTCTCTGCGTGTTCTGGGGTTGAGAATCTTGGTGTGCAGCCTAATTTCTCCAGCATCGTTTGCGTGAGCTGAGATTTAAAATTAGTGCCTTGATCGAAGCAGATCATCTCCGGAACGCCTGTGCGACTGAAGATCTCAATCAGTGCATCACAAGTCGCCTTAGCTGTCAAAGAGCGCAGTGGGACCACCTCTGGCCACCTCGTGCAAAGGTCCACTAAGCACAGCGCGTACTTATGCCCTCTCGCTGACGGTGTGTCCAGGGGTCCGATTACATTTACCTTGACAACTTGGAAAGGGTGTTCGGGTCTAGTGAGCGGAGTTATAGGCACGCTATCCGTGCGACGCCTGTCTGAACGAATTTGACATCCATGGCACGAACGACAATGCTCTAATATCTCTTTGCCATACCCGGCCAAAAGAAGTTATACCTAATGCGAGCTTTTGCTTTCTTTGGCCCTAGGTGCCCCCCGCATAGTGACTCATGGGCTAAGTGCATTACCTCAGTACGCTTATCTTTGGGGACAACTAGCTGACTCACTCGAGTGCCTGCTATTGAGTCGCAGTGGTATAATAGTCCGTCAGAAATGAACATGCCGGATTTCCCACTACGAGCATCTTCCCAACATTTTTTTAGCGTAGTGTCGCCCAACTGCACTTTGCGGAACTCTTCTCTTTGGCCTAACGACGCCTCCCTCTCTTCATCAATTTGCGCATCTTCCCCGGAAACGTCTTTCTCCTCCAAGGTAAGATTGCAGACCACTACTTTTGGTTTCTCTACTACTTGTTCTGCCTCATGAGCAGGCTCGGCCGGTGCTCGACAGGGTGCCAGAGGGCTGCTGGCCTTCAACAAAAGTTTCCAATCTTCCTCGGTCAACAAACAATCTGTGCCCTCGACGAGCTCATCAGTTAACGCGCAGAGTAGGTCGACGCTCTGAGGCTCCGTAACCTCTCGCGGGCTATTTAATTTGACCGGCAACGTAGCTAGCCTTGCCTCGATCCTTTTACCAAAAGCAGACACCAATCTCACCTTGCCACACGACTCTATTAGACTACGCGGAAGCAGACTCTCCCGAATGACGGTTATCTCACTCCCCGTATCCAAAATCGCATCGGCGGCTATACCTGCACATGATACAGGAATTAACTGCAGTTTATTTGTGCCTTGACCCTCGTGTTTCAGAGACTTCACCTTTGCGCTAAGTACTACATCAGGTATTTCAGTTTCCGTCTCGTGGGATAACGTTACCTTTTGTACCTTCCGCTTTGGCTCGATAGCCTTTTTGGGGTTGCTCTCCTGATCACTAGACTTCGGGCATTCTCTAGCAAAATGGCCTGAGCCGTGACATAAGTGGCACTTCAGAGCCCCTTTCTCTACACGTGTCGCCGGCTTCTGCCCCATTTCTACACTTGGTTGCTTTGAAGCACGCCCTTTCCCTTTCGCTTGTTCGAAAGTTTGGAGCACTTTAGCGATCTCAGTTGGCCTAAGCCATCCCTCGCCTTCCCTTAATCTCACATACTCTAGACCCTCCGTACTTAGTCCCGATTTTATACGGTCAGCAACCATGAGTTCGGCCATCACTTCTACCGTGTCGGCCTCTCTCACTTGGAGGTAGTAGGAGAAATAAGTTTTCACCTGTGACGCGAACTGCGCCCACGTCTCTTCCTTTCGCTTTACTGCTCGTTCAAACCTCTGCAGATACTCTGCCGGAGAAAGCTTCAGTTCCGTCAGTACTGCTGCTTTAACTGCCTCGTAATCTGCACTCTCTTCAGGGTTGAGGTTACGCAGTAGGTAACGAAATCGTTCAGTTAGTGCTGGTATAACCAAATGCACGCGACTCTCATACGGTACTTGGTAAGTAGCAAAAAGTTTTTCTACTTCCTCAAACTATAATGGGATGTGCCAATGGGATGTGCTGAAAGGATTCCGGCAGGCGGAATCCTTTCAGCACTTTTGCACATTGCCGGATAGAGTCAAAACCCAGTCGCCCATGATCACCCGTCTCCGACCCATGGTTGGACAACGTATCATTGAGACGGTCAGCGTTCACTCTATTCTGCAATAGCTTTTCGTACTCAATCTGGAGATTGAGCCTTTGGATGTCAAGTTCGAGCGTTCTCGTTTCACTTGAATTCGGCAAAACCTGAGATGCCTGCTGCATCGATTCGATCAGAACTGATCGATCAGTAAGACTCCGTACGATGCAACTTCTGTCTGGGCCGTAACCACTTGGTGGTCGAACAGTGAGACGCGGTTCTTCGTATATAGTAACAGTGTTCAAGGCTCTAAGTTAAGCAAAGTTAAGTAGAAGAGTAAGACGCTGTTGATGTCTATGTTATCATCAGTGTGCTTCGGCAAGATGTACATATGACTGTAAATATTTCGCTACAATATACCTTCAAGTTTTTATTACCTCCAACCTGCCTCCTGCTTCATCGACGTCGATCATCTCCTTGACGGGACTTCAATCCACATCAAGGAGAAAACGAACAAATGAAAAACTTAACTCTCGCGTTACTTATGTTCGTTACACAGTCACGTCGCAAGATATCAATTTTGGCGTATATAAAGCTAGCGAAACGGCCGCCAGCGCCCCATGAGCGTGGAATGTAAGTCATGCTGTACATGACATGCGTGTCATGATTTTCATGTTAACTCGTGTTATTTATGTTCGTTACACAGTCACGTCGCAAGATACCAATTTTGGCGTATATAAAGCTAGCGAAACGGCCGCCAGCGCCCCATGAGCGTGGCACGTGGGTCATGCTGTACATGACATGCGTGTCATGATTTTCATGTTAACTCGTGTTATTTATGTTCGTTACACAGTCACGTCGCAAAATACCAATTTTGGCGTATATAAAGCTAGCGAAACGGCCGCCAGCGCCCCATGAGCGTGGCACGTATGTCATGCTGTACATGACATGCGTGTCATGATTTTCATGTTAACTCGTGTTATTTATGTTCGTTACACAGTCACGTCGCAAGATACCAATTTTGGGGTATATAAAGCTAGCGAAACGGCCGCCAGCGCACCATGAGCGTGGCACGTAAGTCATGCTGTACATGACATGCGTGTCAAGATTTTCATGTTAACTCGTGTTATTTATGTTCGTCACACAGTCACGTCACAAGATACCAATTTTGGTGAATATCAAGCTAGCGAAACGGCCGCCGGCGCACCATGAGCGTAGCATGTAAATCATGCTGTACATGACATGCGTGTCATGATTTTCATGTTATGACTTGTCATTTATGTTCGTCATACAGTCATGTTACGCCATACCAATTTTGGTGCACATTCGATTAACCAAGCGACCAGGAGAGCACAAAGTCGTAGGCGGCTAGATAGATAGATAGATAGATAGATAGATAGATAGATAGATAGATAGATAGATAGATAGATAGATAGATAGGTACGCTCAAAGTCGCAGAAGTTCGCTAAGAAATGCTTCGCATTTGAAACCGGTTGACGGCGACGTAGAGCAGTGCTCTACGTTTCCGTCGGCGGCACGGGGACGGAGCCTCGCCCCTAGAAAACGGACCAATCAGAAATCAGTTTACGTTTGGAGTTCCGAGTTCTGAGAAGAGCCACGCGTCTAGTATACGGCCCCCGGGTCCGTGGCCTTGGAACACTGAACGCGCGCCTGACTGAATGGGCCATAAAACGGGGGGACAAGTCACTGGTTGCTTTTGTGTGTGTGTGTTTGTGGTGCGAGGAGGAGAGCACAGCGGAGTCGGGAGAGCATCAGTCGCCAGCGAACCATTTGAGCTGCGTCGACAATTCCTATTTTGGTGCATCACTCGGTCAACACTGCACAAAAACGTGCTGTTGTCGACGCTGCAACCGCCGTCGTCTGTTCGTACACTGCTACGTCGCGTCTGCTGTACGTTTTGACGTGACGGTGACGCGACGGGTTGTTTGACGGCTGTGTGAAGGAGCACTTAGGGGGTGCTGCTGTCGCGATGACCCAGCAGTTACGGGCCCATTGGTCCGAAGAAGTGACCATAAGACTTTAATTACACGCGCCCAAACAGCTTCTCTAAGCATACGTAGGCCTCCATCGCCAGTAGTACCACTCTTTAAGGCGCGAGTAAGATCTGAATTAGACGCGAGACACACCACCTAAAAATATGAACTTTAGATCGGACACCTTGGAAGGAGAAAAATCGCAGCATATCCATGGGGTGAATGATGAGTGGGGCGAAGCTCCGGAGGGAATCATCGGTAAACCGTGAATTTCTCCCTAAAATTCGCCCAGTACATCATATAAAGTGTGTGAAACACCGTGTATATATTAAACATCAAACTTTTATTGTACTGTTAGTTTACGTGGTCCCTTCATTATCACCGCTTTGTGATCGGTGAAATACAAGGAAAGTGTCCGCTCCCGAGCGAAAGGGAAAGCGCGCCAAGAGCGAGCGCGACTCCAAGCGAAAGAGAAAGCGCGCAAAGCGCGACCGCGGTCCCTGCTCGCCCTGTGAGAATTAACGGCAAGGCTAGAGGGATGACACGACGCGCGTAGCGTTCCTCTTCGCGTTCTCGACGCGAGGTCGGTAGCATGCCCAGAGAGAGAGAGAAGCAAGTTTATTAAAGTGAAAATATTTTCACAGAGGGATGGCGGTCAGGCCGTGCCTGGCGGCCACCTCCTCGGCTCGTTGTATGGCCCGGATCTGTACTTCGAGGCTCGTACTGCGGAGTACACTTTCCCACGCCTCGGGCGAGGGAGTGGTCAGGAGATCAGGCGGGGGTGGATCCTCGCTGCAGTCCCATAATATGTGAGAGAGGGAGGCGACGGAGCCACACTGCGAGCAGTGTGGACTGAACAGATCGGGGTAAATGTGTGCGTACACCTGTGGGCACGGGAAGGAGTTCGTTTGGAGGCGATGCCACGCGATCTCTTGTGGTTTCGTGAGTTTGGGATGCGGCGGTGGTTTCGTTCGACGCCCGAGGCGATAGTGCTGGGCTATTTCGTGATAGGAGGCCAGGGTCTCGCCGAGGTCCTCGGGGTTCGTGGCGCGGCCCACCACTCGTTTGACGAATTCTCGAGCTTGTCGGTGGGCGGCCTCGTTGCCCGGGTTTCCCGCGTGCGCAGGGACCCAGATGAGAGATATGGGAGGTGGATCCTCGTCTTCGAAGTTGGCGAGGGACTGAAGGAGCCTTAAGGTACCGGGAGCAACGGTACCGCGACCGAAATGGGAGATCGCGGTTTTCGAGTCACTGAGAATCGTGGTGAACCCGGAGTTCACCGCGAGAGCTATGGCCGCTTCCTCGGCTTCGGCAGGGTGGAGGGCACGGACGGAGCCGGCTACTCGTAAGACTGCGTTGGTGTCGAGGGGGGTGCGAGTAGCCATTACGCTGAGTGCGTACGCGCTTGGTTGAGAGGGGTAGCGTGCCGCGTCCACGTAGGCCGCATCGGGCCGCGAGGCGTAGGCGTCGTTTAAGGCTTGGGCTCGTGCTCGCCGTCTACCGTAGTGATGTCCAGCAAGCATATTTTTCGGCAGTGGCTTGATCAAAAAACGTCGACGTAAAGGCGGCGGTATTGAGGCCGGGTCTGCGCCCGATGGCGAGGCGGTGAGGCTTGATTCGATGAGTTCGTCGACGGTGTTGTGGATGCCAAGGCTGAGGACATTCGACGTAGAAGTCGTACGGACGAGGCCAAGAGCCGTTTTGTACACTTTGCGGATGAGTCGGTCGACTCTGTCCCTCTCGCATCCCAGTAGGCGAAGGTAGGGTAGCGCGTACGTGAGACGAGAGATGACGAAGGCGTGGATAAGCTGGAGCAGGTCTTTTTCTTTCATTCCTTTCGAGCCGACACGCGAGCGATGAGGCGGGTCGTTTGAGTAACGGTGACGGTGAGGCGTTCTAGCGCGATGGTGTTGTGTTGATTCGATTGAACGAATAGGCCTAAAATGCGGATGTGGTCAACGTGCGGTACGGCTACACCGTTGACATAGACGTGGATGGCCGGTAGGGGAGGGGACTTATTCCTACGGCGGTCGGGAGGGCGAAGCAGTAAGAGCTCCGACTTGCTCTTCGAGCACGTGAGGCCCGCTTGCGTCGCGTGGCTAACGACAGCGTCGGCCGCACGTTGGAGGGTCTCCTCGATCTGTCCGTCTGAGCCCGTAGTCGTCCACAGCGTGACGTCGTCGGCGTAGATAGTATGGCGGAGACCCGGGATCCGATCGAGTGAAGAAGGGAGCGTGCGCATGGCAAGGTTAAATAGGAATGGAGACAAAACTGCTCCTTGAGGGGTGCCTCTGTCTTCGAGTGTGAGGCGTTTAGAGGTGCAGCCGCCGGCCAACGAAAATTCGATGGTGCGGTTAGAGAGGAAGTCGCATAAGTAGTTGTACGTCCGCTCGCCCGGGTCAATGGCGGCAAGGTTGGAGGCGATGGCCGTGTGTCGCACAGAGTCGAAGGCCTTGTGAAGATCAAGACCGAGCACGGCGCGAGTGCCGGCTTTCGGCGGGGTCCGAAGGAGGTCGTGGTGTATCTGCATGAGCCCGTCTTGCGTAGATAGGTGGGCGCGGAAGCCGAGCATCGTGGGAGGGAAGAGGTCGTTTTCTTCAGCGTAGGTCTGTAATCGGGCTAGGACAACGTGTTCTATCAGCTTGCCAAGACAAGAGGTGAGCGATATGGGGCGCAAGTTGGCGATGTCCATCTTCTTGCCTGGCTTGGGGATAAATACGAGCTTCGCGTGCCTCCACTCTTGCGGTATGTGGCCCGAGCGCCAGCACTCGTTCGCGTACTGCGTGAGCGCAGCCACCGATTTGGCGTCCAGGTTTCGAAGGGACTTGTTGCTTACGCCGTCAGGACCAGGCGCCGAGGTTGTGCGTAGCTTCAGCATGGTCGCGTAGATTTCCGCCTCCGTAATATCTTCGTCCAGTTGGGGGTTCGGTTTGCCGCTGTACGGGGGCAATTTCTCCGGCGGCGCGTCTGGCGAGGCGAGGCTCACGTAACGAAGAGCTAGCTCGTCGAGCAGCTCGGCGTCCGTGCCAGGGTAGCGATGTAGGAGCCGTTGCAGCTGTTTATGTGCAGACAATTTTGACGAGCAGGGATCGAGCAATTGCCGCAGTAGGTGCCACGTTCTCTTGGAGCTCATCTGCCCATTGAGGCCGTCACACAGCTGGCCCCATTGCTGTCGCGCGAGGGCGAGACTGTGGTTCTCGATTTCGCGCGCTAGTCTCGAGGCGGCGGCGTAGCTTCTTGTTTTGACGCTGCCGTCGCCACCTGCGCAAGAGGCCAGCGTGTGCGTCCCACATGTGGAGGAGGCGTGAGTCGGTTGTGTGCAAGTCGGCGGTGGTCTCCACCTCGCGGGTTGTGGCTTGCACGTGCTCTTGTAATGAGGTGATCCATTCGTTGATGTCGGTAATGGTGTCGGAGGCTCTTTCTTCACGCAACTTGCGGAATTTCGGCCACTCGGTAATGCGAGCCGTGGCTTTAGGCTTCTTACTTAGGCGCGTCTCGATTGTGATCGCGAGGATGTTGTGGTCGCTGCCTGCCAAGAGTCCCGTATTGTCCCAAGTAGCGCGCGTCACGTTCTTGCACAGCGTGAGGTCTAGCGAGGTGTCACGGCACACACTGTTGCCTATGCGTGTAGGCGGCTGCTGCGGGTCGTTAAGCAGGTTGAGGCGAAGGTCTTGTACTAGCGACCAGAGCTTTCTGCCTTTCGGGTCCGTGTGCACGTAACCCCAGTCGGGATGACGTGCGTTAATGTCGCCGAGCAAGAGCAGCTGCGCGTCACCGACGAGAGCGATCGTCTCACTGAAGAGGTGGGAGAAGTCTGCCGCTTTCTCACGTGGGGAACTGTACACATTCAGGACGAACAGCGACCTGTCTGCGCTTGCGAGGGAGAATCTCAACGAGCGTGTGCTGAATGCCCGTGGCTTCTATTTCGTGCTGCACGGCCGTGAGGCCGTTGTGAACGAGCGTAGATGTGCAGAGGTAAGCGTGCGAACCGAGCTGATGGTAGGTCGCGTAACCGGGGAGAGTGGAGGGGGTGGATGTCTCTTGCAGGGCGATAACATCCGGGGCCGGTTCCGTCGCCTGTGGATCAGCTTGCAGTTTCTGTACGAGCTGCTGCAGGTGGCTCCGTTTCTTACGGTACCCCCTGCAGTTCCACTGCCACACGGTCAGTGTAGGACGCGCCATGATTAAGCCGTTCCGGGTTTGGGGCCCGCCTGCAGCGTGGCAGGTTGGCCGAACGTGGGCGAACGCTGGCGGCGCTGGAGGCGAGCGTTGATTTCGGCTGTCGTGGCCTCCGTGTAATTTTTGAGGGTGTTTAGTGAAGTATTGGTGGCCTCCGTATAACTCTTGAGGGCGTTCAATGAGCTGTTCGTGTCCGCAATAGCCTGTTGCAGAGTGTTGAAACGGGCTTCGAATTTGGCGTCTAGGGTCGTGAGAGCCGCGGATACTGCCTTCGAGACCGCCGCGGCGATATCTATTTCCGCATGAAGCGACGCGGCAGAGGTGTTTGCTTTACGCTTACCCGCGGGCTGCGATTGCGGCTGGGACGGCGGAGAGGTAGCTTCCATCGGTTGCGGCGCGGTTGCCGGTGGTTGCGCAATGGTTCTGTCTAGCTTTTCTTCTAATGATTGGATGTATTGTGTAAGGTTTCCTATTTGGGACATTAATTTAGAGATCTGAGACTGCTGCGAGGACAGTTGTGCCTTAAGAGAGGAGTTCTCCCTGACCAGCTCCCTCACCTGTGCATCTGGCGACGACGTCGGCGACGCTTTGAGCGACTCCGGGGGTCCTTGGGCCCAGGCGAGCTTCTTGGGACCGGGCGTGGACGAAGACGGTGACGATCCCTGGGATGAATTCGGCGAGCAGGGGAGGGGCGACGAGGACGAGTTGAAGCGGCTGGTCGAAGGGGATCGTGATCGGGACCGCGTTCGGGACCTCGATCGGTACCGGCGACGGGTGTGGGATCTGGAGCGGCTGGTCTGTTCCTGCTGCTGCGGCTGGCCGGGAGGCGGGAGCGACCGCTCTTGTGACGGTGGGCGACTGGTGCGGAGGATCGACGGCTGCTGCTGTGGTGGCTCCTGGTTGTGTGCTTGCTTCGGCGCGTTGTCGGATGGGATGGGCTTCTTAATAAAACGATATTTGCAGTTCGAGCTGTTCGTTGCGTGACCGCCATTACAAACGATACCGCGGGCAAGGCACGTCGGTTGAGTACCCTGTGGGGTCGGCGGGTGGTCCTGGCCACAACGGGAGCAGCGGTTGCGTTTTGGATGGGGGCAAACGTCAGTTCGGTGGCCGACCTTGCGACAGTTGAAACAAGCTTCTACTCTTGGGTAGAAGGGGTAGAGGCGAATGTAGACGCCGTGATAGAGTATCCATCGGGGCAAACAGTCTCCAAGCATGGAGACGAGTACGTGGTTGGTTCTTCCCATGCGGCGGCCGCTCACGACAGGCATGCTTGAGTTGCTCTCTTGCAAGTCCTTCAGGATTTCGTCATCAGTGAAGCTGTCGTAGGCATTGAACATGATGCCACGAAAGGCATCGTCGGGCGGTGGGGCGTAAACTTGAAATTCGATGGTCCGGTCTCCTACCTGCAAGGACGTGATGCGAAGGTAGGCTTGTGCTCGGACGGAGTCTGGCACACTGATGGTGAAGGTGTTGTTTGTGGGGTGAACACGTAGTTTATCGCGGGATGCTGGTGGCTGGTCCGCTAACGACGCGGCCTTCAGGAGGGCTTCGTACAGTTGCCATGGCGGCAGCTTGGTAAAGTCGACGGGAGTCTTTGGCCGTCCCACGATGTGTATGGTGTCAGCTGGCATCCTAGGTAGTGGCCCGCGTTTTCGCTGGGGCGGCCGGCGCGGTTTCATATCGTTTCGTGTAGCCGTCGCTTGCTGGGCGGCGTTCTGGTGCGGCGTGGCCTGGCGGAGGTCGAGCCGTCGCTTCTCCTGGGTGCGAAAACCGGGCGACGGCTGCCAGGAGCCGTCCGACCATTCTTCTGCCGAAATCATATGTCCTTCAACCACGCACTCCATGCCGGTGGCGACCGGCCGCGGCAGGGGCGCGGGGTGAACCGCTAAAGCACTTGCAAGAGGCCGCGAAATGGCCTAAAATCGAAGAAAATTGCGCCAAACTGCGCCAGAGTCTCGGGTTTGGGAGCGTTTCCCAACGCTAGCGAAAACGAGGCGCAGAAGATGCGAAGCGCGACAGCCGGCACGGATCAGATCGGGCCGTCCAAAAGCTGCGACCGTGCACTATCGCGTCCGGAAGTAGAATCCGGTAGCATGCCCAATGAAAGCCAACGGAACACGATCGTTCAAGTGCTCCGGCTTCGCATCGCATCATGGTCCCATTCAGCGTCCCAAAACCAAACATCTTTCTCAAGATATGCTTTGCGTTTTTTGTAGAAATAATTTCTTTATCATGTACATTAAGACGAAAAGAAAAGCTCACTAGAGTATATCCCCCGCAAAGTATGTCTTTTAGTGTGATTTAACTCGTACGGCAGGGTCCTCGCACCGTTACCGACCGGCGCTCGCACGTTGCCGATCCACCTCGCCCGTTGCCGATCGGGCAAGGTGGCTACATACTACTACTACTACTACAACTACTACTACTACTACTACTACTACTACTACTACTACTACTACTACTACTACTACAGAGGAGGGAACGACCCACACCCTAAGGAGCTTCGCCCCTAAAGGCTTGTGCATCCGTAAGGCGCGACATGCTAGGGAAGACGACGTGCTCACGTGCTGGCTGCCTCTGTGACCACAGCGGCAGCGTCGTCTGCTTTGGGAGCACCGACGCACGCCAAATACTAGCTTATAGAATGCCACATGCACTGGAAGTTTGCTTCAGTGAGGATATTAGATGTGAACCATCTTATAGCGGAGTTCAATCCGGTGGTGGTGTGGGTGTGCGGCGTGACCACCCTTACTGCACATGCGCAACCCTCTCCACACACCTCCTCTCCCTCTCCCCCTTTCCATTCCCTTCCCCCTCACCATCTCCACTTCCCCTCTCCTCTCCCCCTCATGGTCCCCTTTAGCGGGAGATGGTGTGAATTTTTCCCGCTTCGGGTATGCGCTTAACAACACTTGAAAACACTACAAAATCACAGCATATCCACGGGGTGAATGATGATGAGTGGGGCGAAGCTACGGAGGGAATCATCTGTAAACCGTGAAACTCTTGCGTGAAATGCGCCCAGTACATAATATAAAGAGTGTGAAACATCGTGTATATATTAAACATCAAACTTTTATTGTACTGTTGGTTTACGTGGTCCCTTCATTATCACTTGTGATCGGTGAAATGCAAGAAAGAAGTCCGCTCCCGAGCGAAAGAGCGCCAAGAGCGACCGCATTCCCCGCTCGCCCTGTGCGAATTAAAGGCAAGGCTAGAGGGAAGACAGGACGCGCGTTCCACGACGCGAGGTCGGTAGCATGCCCAACGAAAGCCAACGGAACGCGATCGTGCAAGTGCTCAGGCTTCGCATCGCCTCATGGTTCCATTTAGCGTCCCAAAACCAAACATATTGCTCAAGGTGTGCCTTGCGTTTTTCGTAGAAATAATTTCTTTATCATGTACATTAAGACGAAAAGTTGAAAGCTCACTAGAGTGTATCGCCCGCAAAGTATGTCTTTTAGTGTGATTTAACTCTCGTACGGCAGGGTCCTCGCGCCGTTGCCGGTCCACCTCGCCCGTTGACGATCGGGCGAGGTGGCTACATATAACTACTACTACTACACTTTAAGAAAAACATCTGGCGTTCTTTCGTTCTGCTTTTACAAAACATCTGGCGTCTTTCGTTGGTTTGTTTCATCAATCAACGGCGTTTTGAACAAAATTTTTATTGTTTAATCACGCACAGGAGAAATCTCACCAGGCACTACCTTGGAGGTAAACAATGGCTGCTAATGGCAATGAGAGACAGAAGAAGTCGGCTTTTAGCTAACACTTACACTTCTACTTCTACTAACGTTTCCTACTGGAACATGCCAATGGCTGCTAAAGGGGAATGAGAGACAGAAGAATTCGGCTTTTAGTTAACGCGCACGCTGCGAATTTTTTATTGTTCAACAACGCACAGGAGAAATCTCCCACCGGCACCACCTTGGAGGTCAAAGCGTAAGACTTGTTACTCACTACTACGACGACTACGAGGGACGAACGGGTGCCGCCTTAAGGAGCTTCGCCCCTAATATTCAGTCACTGTCTTTGACGGTGTCTTATGTGGTACGTAAGTGCTTAGTGCCACAGTGCAGGACCCACGGTGTACGCAATGGAGCCCGGTGTCAGCCTTCCCGCGTGTTGGCCGGGTAAGAATCTGCGTGAAGCCGTGATTCCGAAAGTAAACCGCCATCAGGGGCAACGTGCGCGTGCAGCCAACACTTCCACGATGAATATTTCGGCTTCGGCGTGGGGATGCGATGTTCGGTTAGTAGTAGTAAGCGCTCACTAAGAGACTTGCCCCGCCACAGTAGCCGGTTAATGACTCTTTTCTCCCTCACACTGGCCGAAGTGTATCCCACCTCCACGTCGACAACAAAATTAGGTTTGTTCACTCCAGAGTTTGTTGGCTGGTGCCAAAATTATTTGTCTTCTACGGAGCATATACATTGCCGGAAAGGCGCAACGCCTCCTGAGTTTATACACGATCTTGCCATCAAAATTGCTGGAGAGGTCGCCAAGTGACACTGCCCATTAAGACCTTCTATTTCGGTCTCTACATCTTATCATTGAAGGTGAGTTGCGGTGTTCTGAGCTAAAATGATGGCGTCTTCAAGACAGCGCAAGTACGCGGTGTACTATACGCAAGTGTGCACCGCGAGTATGTGGCCTCGCAGAACTGAGAGCATCACGCGCTCGAAATTCGCTGGCGAAACAAAGTCCAATGGCATTCTTTAAAGCTGTCGAGATGGATAAAGTTGGTATTACGGCGATCGACGTCTGTCAGTGGTACTTGCCTATATTCTGAGCGCGAATACAGTGATGAAATAATTGGGGCAGCTACGCACTGGTGTTACGAAGACAAAGACAGGAGCTGGTGCCTTTCCCCTCTTATTCTTCCTCCTTATCCTCACTTCTCTTTCTCACTCCTTGCTATATAGTACAAGATTATGAGATGCTTTTCCCTCTCCTCTGCACATTTTCTTCCCCCTCATTCTTACATCACTCCTCACCACCACTTCCCTCTTCCACCCATTGCTATTCTATACTACACATGGCAATGCACCTCCCTGTACCCTCCTCCTCGCCCTCTATTCCCTTTCCGATCTTTTGCTATACTATACTAGTATATGCGACTAAGCTCTGCTTTATTCTCTCCCCTCCTTCTTTTCCTTTCTCATCCTCTCATAACTCGTCACTTAGCCTAATTAGCCTTAAATTAATTAGGACTAACATAATTGGACAGCATAAATGGGCTTAGCTCAACCGAGCAAAATTAAGCTGTCGCGTAATTCTGCTTTGTTTATTTAGACATTAGGCCTAACATCATTAGCCTCAATAGGCTTAATTGTCTGTTATTAGGTTTATTCAATTAGAAATAATAATAAGTTCCAATATTTACAATTACGGTTACCTTAGTTATACTTAATTAGGTTTAGCTTAGGTCTAATTGGTCTTAGTTATATCTAGTTAACCTAATTAGTATTAGTTAGATTTTACCTATATAAACTTCTCGGTTTACGCTCACCTCTCCTTAAATTGCCTCAACCAGACATCTCGCGTGCAAGGCGCAGCGAGATATCTTATAAGGTAGATGCCGTTGAAGTTAAGCTCGGAGTTTATTAAAGCTGATAGTCTTTCTTGGGGTACTTAAACGAAGAAATTTTGGTCTGTCTGTCTGTCTGTCTGTCTGTCTGTCACCCGATTCAGCCACCCGGCCAAAGTTGAACCACTTGCCCAAGGGCCAGCCATCTTGAACTGGTGCGTAGGTTCATACTTGTGTGCATTCTCAATCAAAAAGCAAACATTACGCATATCTGAGGCACAACGTCACTACGTAAGTATTAGGTGGTGTGTTCCTTTACGAGAAAATACATAGATACGTAATTCTAAAGACCCTAGTTTCTTAATTTAGCTGCGCTGGAAATGCGGCTGCATTGAAAGTGCAACGCTATGCCGGCGACGAACGCCCTCTGCCACGGAAAAAGGAAGCCCTCTGCACAAGCTCATGTTTCCCGACGTACGCCAGATGGCGCTCATATCTCACGCAGCGCTCGTCTATCGTCTTTCGGTGGGATTTGCAGCGTAGCACGCAGATACGTGGTCAATTTTTTTTCAGATATGAGTACATAACATGGTACAGAATAAATATACAGAAGGCGGTCCGATAGTACTAGTCAGGGGGGGACCTCGTGTCCAAGATTATAAGTATAAATAAAAACAAGAAAAGTTGCGTTGTGACAGAAGAAATAATCGGTTACAGGTAGAGAAAAACGATATAGCAAGCAATATTCATGAAAGAATAAGTATACACTTAGTTGATTAGTAAATTGGAATATAAATGCTCGTTAAGAAATTGTTTATTGTTCGATAGGGGATAGCAATGAGTTCTACATATATAAAAGAAAAAAGAAGGGAGTGTTGTCCATAATTAGTTCGGAAAGCAAGCAGCAGAAATTTTTCGTTTGACGCAAGCCTAGTTGGGATAGAGTTACGAAGATCATCAGGACAAAACAAACTTGACCATTTAAAATGGATCAATGACTTGAATATCATAGTCGTGAGGTGATATTTAAATAAACTAGCAATTGGCAGTATATCGAAATTATAAAGTAATGAAGATGCACTACTGCGATATGAAGTGTAAGTTGTTATTCTAGGAGCTTGATTTGTATGTGCTGAATGAGAGATAAATGAATTAGGTATGTATTGCTTCATCTCGCGACACAATATTCAATATACCTGTGAATATAAGCGTAGTATTTCTGATTATAGTCGCAGTGTTGAAATAGTTGCGTGGTCTGATTAAAATTATATTACCGCATGCAAATTTTTTTTCGTTTCTGAGTGGCATGGATAGAATATTTTACGCTCATGTCAAGAATAATTCCTAAAAATGAGCATTTATTTACAGGAGCAAAAGCAAGTCGTTCAGTTTGATAGTGAATTAGGAAGGAAGAATTTTATGATTTGAGTGGAATATCATGAACTTAGTTTTTGTAGGAATATTACAGACTTACAACGGCACCAGGTTAAAATGTTATTTAGACCTGTGTGAAACTTTAGGGTCAAAGAGTGGATAAATTTGTAAGAAGCAAGTGTGTTTGTGCCATCAGCATAAAAAAAAGGTTTAGAGTTGCTAGCTGTTTGAGGAAGGCCATTTATATAAATAAAAAATGAAAGAGGGCCAAGTATGTAACCTTAAAGAACGCCTTGATTAGTAGTCAGAAAGTTTGATAGCGTAGAGCGAGCATGAGCAGCGTATTGTCGATTACAAAGGTAACTTTAAATAATTGTTAGAATAGGTGTAATCATACCAATCGCCTTAAGGTAGGCTTCCAGAATGCTGTGAATAATAGAGTCAAAAGGATTGGTTCAATGCAGAAAGTTGCAGGAAATTCACGAGCATCAATAGCTTGAGCTATTCATGATGATGATACTCTTGTTCACATTGGGCAGCCTAACCTCCAGCTTAAACAGCTCCGCTCTTAGAAAGCTGCTGCATGTACACTGTAAATAGCATCGGCCATTTGTGGTAGGGGTAAGCATGCTTACGCATGATCTAGTTCAGCCGCTGACAGACCACACAGAGCCGCACGTAACCGTCATTCTTCGTAGTAAGGATGGCAGGAGAGAGAGAGAGAATAAACGTTTATTAACTATTCCTATTAGCAACTAAAGAGGGTGGGGCCCTTCGTCCAGTGCTCCACTGGCTATTGCAGCTCGCCGGGCCTGGTCCAGGGTTGCCAGTTGGCTTCTCAAGGCCTGATCCGAGAGCCACGCCCACCACGAGCAGTGGGGTAATGTGTGTGTTTTTATGAGCACGGAGTTTGCCGCAACAGGACGCGAGATACAGTTGTATGTAATTTGCGTCAGTGTTGGTATCCCTCCGCACCAGGGGCACTCATCTCGATATTCGGATGGGTGTATCTTAGAAAGTGTGTGTAAGTTGGGGTACGTGTTCGTCTGCAGTTGGCGCCAGTCTCTCGATTGCTCTCTGTTCAGTTTCGGGTGACGTGCTGCCATAGTGCGTCGCTCGAGCCGTTGAGCTTCGAGGACGTCGTCGTCGTCGTCTTCAGGGACTGTGGTTTCGTCGACAGGGGCGTTGTCGCTCGGTATGTACTTGCGCGAGCAAGTCCGTGGGCCCGTTCATTCCCGGGAACACCCATATTTGCCGGGCACCAAATTATGGCGTTGTCAGATGCGATGTGCGAGTCTAGGATTCTAGAGTTCGTGGTATTGTGCCATGCATATAAAGCCGACATGCTCTTTGTGAATTCGTGAGGACGGTGGAGTTGTACCTCGCTTGTCCGCATCTGTGATGGCCAGGCGATTGCAGCGGCATCCGCTGTTGCCACGGAAGATGTGCGTATCGTTGCTGCTGCCACCAGTTGTCCTCTATTACTTGCTTCTGCCGTGTACGTGCGGGACCCACTTGGAGTGGGGCCGGAGGGGCAGGCGTCCGCGTAGTACACGTCAGCATCAATACCGTAGTTGCGCAGCTTTCGTGCACGAGCTTGGCGTCGCGGGCTGTGGAAGTCCAGGTGCATGTGACGCCGTATCGGTGCCACGTCAGTCTGTGAGCGTATAGTCGGGGGATTAATTCTGTGCTATCTCCACTGAACTGCGGGGCAAAAGGAAAGCCTAGCCTGGTCAGTATAGCCCGTCCTTGTGGCGTGGTGTTTAGCCGTTCCCGCTGCGCAAGGAGGGCAGCAGTTGCATATTCTTCATATGTATTGAGCATTCCGAGCTGCGAAAGAGCTGCGGTGCTGGCGTTTTGAGGGAGCCCTAGGGATGCCTTGCAGGCGATTCAAAGGAGTCGGTCCGCTTCCTCGATGTCTGTCCTACGAGTTGCTTGATAAGACAGTGCATAGGTAATGCACTGACTACGAAGGCGTGCACTAGCCGTAAGCTGGTTATACTAGCTGGTTATACCCCTGACCGCGCGCTTGAGATTCGCAAGGGTGTGCGCGGTGCTCCGCGTTTCCTGGACGTGCATACCGAGAATTCGAAGCTGCGCTACTCACCTGATCGCCGTGCCTGCAAGTATTTATTGGAGCTCTATGGATCTGTTAGCCCGGGTGTACTTTGGTCTCACATGGATGTGTGCCGATTTCTCCGGTGAACAAGTCATGTTCATTTTCTTCATGTAACAGTCTATAACGTCAATGGCCCTTTGCAGTACGTCCTGCCTGCTTCCGTACGAGCACTTATTAGCCCAGAATGTAGTGTCGTCTGCGTAGATGGACAAGCCCAAGTCGGGATCCTCCTGTAATTCAATAACCATTCTTCTCATCGCGAGATTAAAGAGAACTGGGGAAAAGATGGATTCTTGCGGGGTTCCCCTGTCTGGAAGGCTATATAGTGGGGACCGTGTTGGCCCAAACCTTGCGGTACGGCGAGTCAGAAAGTATCGTATGTATTTGTAAATGCGTTCCCCGCATCCGATATC
Source organism: Rhipicephalus sanguineus (assembly GCF_013339695.2). NCBI lineage: Eukaryota > Metazoa > Arthropoda > Arachnida > Ixodida > Ixodidae > Rhipicephalus > Rhipicephalus sanguineus. The sequence goes on from NW_023614416.1 coordinate 43,816, forward strand.
TCGAAGGTCTTCCAGGACTGCTTCATGAGAGACTCTGTCAAAAGCCTTATTAATGTCTAGCGCTAGTAGGATCCTGTCCAGACTACCCGGTGGAGAATTGAGGACGTCCTCTCGAAGCATGAGGAAGACATCTTGGGTGGAGATGTCTTTCCGAAAACCCACCATAGAGTCTGGCACCAGGCCGCGTCGCTCTATATAGTGTTCCAGGCACGTGAGGATGACTCACTCAAAGAGCTTACCTAGACACGAAGTAAGGGATATCGGCCTTAGATTCTTCAAGTTGCGGGGCTTGCCTGGTTTTGTAAATGAAACAATAGTTCCCTGTTTCCAGCGTTTCCGTATCCTTCCGTCTGGTGACCAGATTTCTTTGTTAAAGTAGTCTGCGAGCTGTTGGAGGGTTTGGTCGCTTAAATTTCGCAACACTGCATTAGTTATCCCGTCCGGTCCGGAGCTGTTTTTTAAATGCGAAGCATTTCTTAGCGAACTTCTGCGACTTTGAGCGTATCTATCTATCTATCTATCTATCTATTTATCTGTCTATCTATCTAGCCGCCTACGACTTTGTGCTCTACTGGTCGCTTGGTTAATCGAATGTACACCAAAATTGGTATGGCGTAACATGACTGTATGACGAACATAAAATCAAATCATAACATGAAAAACATGACACACATGTCATGTACAGCATGTTTACATGCCACGCTCATGGTGCGCTGGCGGCCGTTTCGCTAGCTTGATATACACCAAAATTGGTATCTTGCTACGTGACTGTGTAACGAACATAAATAACACGAGTTAACATCAAAATCATGACACGCATGTCATGTACAGCATGACTTGAGTGCCACGCTCATGGGGCGTTGGCGGCCGTTTCGCTAGCTTGATCTACCCCGAAATTGGTATTGCGCGACGTGACTGTGAAGAACATACGGAGACGAGTTAACATGAAAATCATGACATGCACGTCATGTACAGCACGACTTACGTGCCACGCTCATGGTGCGCTGGCGGCCGTTTCGCTAGCTTGATCGGCCCCGAAATTGCTATTGCGTGGCGTGACTGCGTGGCGAACATAAATTACCCACGGGTTAACATGAAAATCATGACACGCATGCCATGTACAGCATGACTTACGTGCCACGCTCACGGGGCGCTGGCGGCCGTTTGGCTAGCTTGATCTACCCTGAAATTGGTATTGCGCGGCGTGACTCTGCGACGAACATAACTAACACGAGTTAACATGAAAATAATGAAACTCATGTCAAGTACAGCATGACTTACGTGCCACGCTCATGGGGCTCTGGAGGCCGTTTCGCTCGCATGATATGCACCAAAATTGGTATCTTGCGACGTGGCTGTGTGAAGAATATAAATAACGCGAGTTAACATGAAAATAATGATACGCATGTCATGTACAGCATGACTTAGTGCCACGCTCATGCTGCGCTGGCGGCAGTTTTGCTAGCTTGATATACACCAAAGTTGGTATCTTGCTTACGTGACTGTGTAACGAACATAAATAACACGCGTTAACATGAAAATCATGACACGCATGTCATGTACAGCATGACTTACGTGCCACGTTCATGGTGCGCTGGCGGCCATTTCGCTAGCTTGATAGATACCGAAATTAGTATCTTGTGACGTGACTGTGTGACGAACATAAATAACACGAGCTAACATGAAAATCATAACATGCACGTCATGTACAGCACGACTTACATGCCACGCTCTTGGGCCACTGGCGGCCGTTTCGCTAGCTTGATCGACCCCGAAATCGCTATTGCGTGGCGTGACTGCGTGGCGAACATAAATAACACACGGGTAAACATGAAAATCATGACACGCATGTCATGTACAGCATGACTTACGTGCCACGCTCAGGGAGCGCTGGCGGCCGTTTCGCTAGCTTGATCTACCCCGACATTGGTATTGCGCGACCTGACTGGGACGAACATAAAAACACGAGTTAACATGAAAATCGTGACATGCACGTCATGTACAGCACGACTTACGTGCCACGCTCTTGAGGCACTGTCGGCCGTTTCGCTAGCTTTATGTACCCCGAAATTGGTATTGCGCGACGTGACTGTGACGAACATAAGAACACGAGTTAACATGAAAATCATGACATGCACGTCATGTACAGCACGACTTACGTGCCACGCTCATGGTGCGCTGGCGGCCGTTTCGCTAGCTTGATCGACCCCGAAATTGCTATTGCGTGGCGTGACTGCGTGGCGAACATAAATTACACACGGGTTAACATGAAAATTATGACACGCATGTCATGTACAGCATGACTTACGTGCCACGCTCATGGGGCGCTGGCGGCCGTTTCGCTTGCATGATATGCACCAAAATTGGTATCTTGCGACGTGGCTGTGTGACGAATATAAATAACACGAGTTAACATGAAGATAATGATACGCATATCATGTACAGCATGACTTATTGCCACCCTCATGCTGCGCTGGCGGCCGTTTTGCTAGCTTGATATACACCAAAGTTGGTATCTTGCTTACGTGACTGTGTAACGAACATAAATAACACGCGTTAACATGAAAATCATGACACGCATGTCATGCACAGCATGACTTACGTGACACGCTCATGGTGCGCTGGCGGCCGTTTCGCTAGCTTGATAGATACCGAAATTGGTATCTTGTGACGTGACTGTGTGACGAACATAACACGAGCTAACATGAAAATCATAACATGCACGTCATGTACAGCACGACTTACGTGCCACGCTCTTGGGGCACTGGTGGCCGTTTCGCTAGCTTCATCGACCCCGAAATTGCTATTACGTGGCGTGACTGCGTGGCGAACATAAATTACACACGGGTAAACATGAAAATCATGACACGCATGTCATGTACAGCATGACTTACGTGCCACGCTCAGGGGGCGCTGGCGGCCGTTTCGCTAGCTTGATCTACCCCGAAATTGGTATTGCGCGACGTGACTCTGACGAACATAAGAACACGAGTTAACATGAAAATCATGACATGCACGTCATGTACAGCACGACGGACGTGCCACGCTCATGGTGCGCTGGCGGCCCTTTCGCTAGCTTGATCGACCCCGAAATTGCTAATGTCGTGGCGTGACTGCGTGGGCAAACATGATAAACACACGGGTTAACATGAAAATCATGACAAGCATGTCATGTAAAGCCATGACTTACGTGCCACGCTCTTGGGGCCGGGCGGCCGTTTCGCTAGCTTGAATCTAGTCCCGAAATTCGTATTGCCGCGACCTGACTGGGACGAACATAAAACACGAGTTAACATGAATCTAGCATGACACTCATGTACAGCACGACTTACGTGCCACGCTCATGGTGCGCTGGCGGCCGTTTCGCTAGCCTGAGTATACACCAAAATTGGTATCTTTCGAGTTTGACTGTGCGACGAACATAAATACAGGGAGTTAACATAAATATTATGAAACGCATGTCATGTACAGGCATGGACTTTACGTGCCACGCTCATGGTGCGCTGGCGGTCCGTTTCGCTAGTTCATATACACCCAAAATTGGTATCTTGCGACGTGGACTGTGTGACGAACAATAAATAACACGAGTTAACATGAAAATATGAACTCATGTCATGTACAGCATGACTTACGTGCCACGCTCATGGGGCGCCTGGGCGGCCGTTTCGCTAGCATGATATGCATCAAAATTGGTATCTTGCGGACGTGACTGTGGACGAATATAAATAACACGAGTTAACATGAAAATAATGATACGCATGTCATGTACAGCATGACCTACCGTTGCCACGCTCATGCTTGTGCGCTGGCGGCCGTTTCGCTAGCTTGATATACATCGAAGTGGTATCTTGCTACGTGAATGTGTAGCGAACATAAATAACACGCGTTAACATGAAAGTCATGACAACACATGTCACAGTACAGCATGACCTTACGTTCCACGCCTCTGGTGCGCTAGCAGCCATTTCGCTAGCTTGATCTACCCCCGAAGTTCGTATTGCGCGACCGTTACTGTGTGACGAACATATAATCGGTAGTTAACATGAAAACCATGACACGCATTTTTCCCTCAGTGACATACCAGTCAATGTATGCAGCTCCTTGCTGCTGCTTCGCATTACATCGATTCCCACAATGCGTGGGATCTGCCGGCTTTTTTTCTAAAAGCTTGTGTAGCAGCATAAAGCTCCGAAATAGTGATTTCGGCATCCAGGGCAGGGTTGGCAGGACCTACCTATTCATCGTCGGATTTTATGCCGACGTGTGCCACATTGTTGGTACCAGTGTAGTCACGTTTTAACTGCGCAAACAACTCTTTATCCGAACCGTCGTACTATGCCACAAGTTTGGTAAGGGTATTTGTTGTTGCTGTGCGCGTTCCCGCGGGGTCTAACATGCTGCGTAAAATATTCCAGGTCTTCATGGTGTCAATTGTACCTCGCAGTGAGTCGCAAAAGCTATGTCAGTTATTCGTATATAGTGTACTCGCGTACACGTTTGCGCACCTGTTAATTCCCGAATCCCTTTGCGGAGCGTTCTGTTGTGACGCTGCCTTTTCCAGCGCCTTATGAGGCTGCGACGGGCGTCCCATAAGTGCAGGAGATGTGGGTCGACTGCCGGTGTCCCCTGTGTTGTTTGGACGGTCTTGGTTACTTCCTTATAAATGTACTTTATAGCTTCCTCCCATGCTGTCGCGTTGGTGGGTGCGCAGCATTGTCAAGAGTCCAGTCCTGTTGCCGCTCCCGGAACCTATTCCAATCGGTGATTCTTGCTTTGCCCAGCGGCCGGCGCATCTTGCTGGTGCAAATTGAGATGCTGATTATATGATGATCACTCCCGAGGGTCTCTTCAAGTCTTTGCCAGGTGGTGTGTCGGTCAGCATTAGAGAAGGCGAGGTCCGGTGTTGTGTCACGTTCAACACTGTTCCCTATTCTAGTGGGAGAGTTCGGGAGGTTCATAAGGGTCAGGTTGTGTTGCTGAGCCGTCTTCCTTTAGCGGCATGTTTAAGTACTCCCATTCTGTGTGAGCCGCGTTGAAGTCTCCTAGGAGGATGAGCGAGTCCCTGTGCGAGGCCTTGGCCATTGCTGCATGCACAAGACCATAAAAATCCGTCGCTCTTTGCGTCAGTGGACTGTAAACGCTTATGAGAATGCATTTTGGCCTGCCTTTCTTGACAGGCCAAATGGTGACGAGTTGGTGCAAAATACTCAACCCAGGAATTTCGCTAGTACTGATCGCAAGATCCTTTCTTCCGTAAGTTACCACGGAGGTGTGTTTCGCTAGTGTATCGCGCATATCCCGGAATATTTCGCTGTTTTTTTTCCGACTTCCTGCAGGCATAGGATGTCCGGAGGAACCAGGGCCGACTGCATAATTGTGTGAGTGTTACATGTTTGTTAGAAAGGGTCCCGCAGTTCCACTGCCCTATAGTAAGACTCTCTTGATGTCCAGTGGTTCGGTTAGCCAGAGTAGGTAGAGGCGTCTTCTTGTCTGTCGTGAGGGCTGCTTATGGTTCCCTTTCATCAGAGTGGTGGCCGGCGGAGCGTTTGTATCTCTGGCGAGGGTTTTCGCCTACATTGGTTGCCTCTACCGTACACTTGAGGCGCTGAACATCGAGGGCGAAAAGCTGAAGTTGCTGATTCACGTACGTGGTCATGTGTCTAATTTGGTGTGCAATTGCTCCAGAGACCGCGGTGAGCGCTCTATGTCTGAAGCGTTCGATGTCTCTTTCCTCGTTCGTCGTTGCGCTAATGTTGCCATTTGCTGGCGCAGTAGCGCAAGTTCGCTTTTTATGCTATCGAGGGTTTCGCGAAACTGTTTACTTTCAGCAATAACTTTTTTTGTTCTCTACGTGCTGTGTTATCGTTGTGTGGTATGGCTGGTCGTGGCAGACGCGACCCCCACCCGGCTGACCTCTGGCATAGCTGTGCTCAAAGTCTCCAAACCATGGTGGTGGGCAGGCGTCTCCCTCTTCTTCTGCGGAAGCAGTGTTTGGGCAAACTTCGGCGTAGGTGTCGATGACCCTCGGACAGGGTTGGAGGAGAGCGCTGCGCCAATTTGGAGTAGGATCTCGACCGGGATCTGCTACGAGACGTGGTGCCACGCTCCATACTTGTGGTTCTCCCGCTGGCTTCTTTCTCGTAATCGGTAGAAAACCAATCTGGCTGTCGGGCTGCTTGCGGTCGAGACGTACGCGGTACTCTAGGCTTTTATAGCCGCTTCATACAACTGCTGTGGTCCCCCAGTCACGTGTGGCCTTTTCCCGCACGAGGCACAGTTCAGTTCACAGGGGCTCAGGACTCGCCCTTCGGTACCTTTCCATCCACCATCCTACAGATTCGCCGGTCAGCATGAATGCAGAAGTCCATGCGGTGTCCTCGTACCCTCACAGCTTGCAAACTTGAACGCTGGCACGGAAGGGATGACAAACAAGTTCTCCTCCGTATAATAGACTACCTTGGGCAGAATGGGCCCTCTGAAGGTCAAGGTGGCACTCTTCGTACCAATCTCCATCATACGTGCTTGAATGAGTTCGTTCCCCACCACCATGGGTGCATACCGGAGGTTCGCTAGAAGGGTTTCTGCTGGGATGTGCTGAGGTATTCCGTAGACCCCGTCAACTTCTATGCCTCTTCTGCAGCGGCTGCGTACACTTTCACGGCGTGTGTATGGCCATGGGATGACCGTCAGGAGTTCAATTCCCCCTCGCTTTTTGACAGCCACGTTCTTGGTGGGGCGTCATTTTACCCCCTGTAGTTGTAGACTACTTTGCGCCATAGGCGTATCTGCCGGGAGGGCAAGGGGGGCGCGCTAGCCCCCCCACTGAGAAATGTTGGGGGGGGCGGGAGCCCCCCTTATTCGACAGTGGTTATAGTCGGCTGCAGACTGGGAAACTAACAAGTCAGGCAAAATTTTACTTGAACGCAGCAGTAACGTAATTTTGTAATAAATTTTGTCCTACAATTCTGCTGTCACGACTGTCCTCCGTGTATCATGACCACGCACTGTAGGCTACCTGCGGTGCGGGCTGCCTATTCCACGCTTGTGCGTCTTGCGCTCGAGCATTGCAGGTGAGGCTATCGCTCAGCAGGGCTCTATAACATTACCGCAATCTGTCATTTTATTTGTCCTGCCTGGCCTGAAATTTATGTAATCCGCGACGCAAATACGGGCGGGAACCAGTAATGTTTTATAGGCCGATCAAACTCTCTCCTTTTTCAAGAAATTGAGTTTTCCTTGAAAATGAATAGCATCGCCATGGCTCCATATTCAAGTTGCTGTGAGTTGATGAGTGTGCAGAAGTGTCCAGTATTTTAGTTGTGCCTAGCCAGGACAGCTAAAATAGATTCCCACTTTAGCCTCCGATTAGCCTGCTTCACAAGTTGCTTATCATATGGTAGCCTGCAGCGATCGTGGCGGCTTGTAACAAGGCAGTGGGCTCGAACACATTGAGAAGCCCAGCTTTTAAGTTTACCCCGTTACTTGATCTACCTCACCAGAGATGATCAGCGTCCACGGTTTTCTGGGCTAAGAAGGCTGCATGCCTACCTACAAAGGATTGTGTCTGTTCCTAATAATGTTAATTTCCTCTCTACCTCTTTGTCAGCAACGATGAGGTCACAGATATTTCTACACGCGCAATACAGCTCAACATCGTTATACTACAACTGAAAGTATTTATCATACACATATGAATCCATCTCGCCCGCTGCTATAAGCAGCCGCTGCCAATGTGACTGGCGGCCAGCCTTCTTAAATTACGTTCAGAAAAAGACACTGTCTGGCTATTCCGAAAAAAAATGCGTTATTGTTCAGCACAGTAATGTGCTGCTTATTGTGCACACTTCATTTTAACGCCGCGAGTTTTCGCAGATTTGTGATGTCGCGTAACAAGGCGATTTTATGGCACATTGAAAATTTTGGACGAATAGCGAGAACCAATGACAAACAATACGCCGTATCAAAAATAGTTCATTATTATCATTTTTTTTACGCATTCATGCGTACGTGGTAATTACGCGGTGGATCAATTACGCGTCATTTGTTGCGTCGTTTTACGAGCAGTGCTGTGAGCATGACCCAGAAAATTTCGACCACTCATTAACAGCTAACGACCTATACGGAAGGAACAATGCGGGGAAGTTTAACGTTATAATCGTCCACATTTTTTCAAGGAAAGCTTGAGCTTACACAGTTTACGTAGGCTATTTACTTGGAGGAACCGGAGGGGAGGATGAAGGGCCACTTCACCGCTTTTTTCGTCCACCCCTCACTCAAGCGGGGAAAAGTAGGAGGGCAAGCAACGACACCTACTATATAAAGTCGTTATAGATTTCAAAACAGGAGAAAGTGCCTCAGATCAGGCTGGCCGACGTTACGATAGGAGGACCTATCTTTGTCAAAGGCGCCTTGTCATCCCTGGCGTGTTAGTTTTATGGGGTTAGTGATGACGTCGTGTCCAGCGGCGGCGCGTCTGTTGCTGTTGGTAATTGATGCCTGGAAAGAGAGAAACTCGAAAGCAGAGGAGTAAAGCCCTTGCCATATTTCAAGGAGAGTTTGCAAACACGTTCGGGTCTGCCATGGTCCGAGTTACAGGTAGCTGCAAAAAAAAAAAAAAAAAAAAAAGAAAAAAAAAGGGGGGGGGGGGGGGGGGGTACAACCAAGCGCGAGGGCGAGTGCAGCCATCACAAAGAGCTGCAGAAGATGGTGAGAAGGAAACTACAGGCGGGGAGAAAAACCGGGCGGCGCTTACGTTTAAATGTCCGCCAAGGAGCTGCAGAAGGTGGTGGGGAAGACAGCTACAGTCGACAAAAAAAAAAAAAAAAAAAAAAAAGGTACTCGGGCGGCGTACGTTTAAAATGCCGCCTGCCTACTTTAAGTGATATTGAAAGGTTGCCTGAAAAGCAAGCTTCTGCTTAATGGTGAAGTAATTGGCTGGGATATGCATCCAGTGTCGTCGGTGGCTTCCAAAAATTGGGCGCCCGTCAACTAAGAGGGAAAAAAAGAAAAAAAAAAGAAAAAAAAAAAAAGTTCAAAGGAACGAGAGGCGGCCGGGGGGAACAATCGGAGTAAGACTCGTAGAACTTCCTGAGAAAGCGAGGGCTGTGACAATGCTGGCCAGAAGCGGCCTTTGGAGCGCGGAAAGGGGGAAGGAAACCGTGGTTCGGATTCACTAGAAAATGAAAACATCTTAAGAGAATAATATCTACACGTATGTGCACATTTATACATGCAAGGTTAAGAGATATCAAAAAAGAATATTGATAGTGTATTATGGGAGCTGGTCGGGATTTTATTTTGCGAATAGGTTAAGGTTTTTGAAAGCTGAGCGTACTTCATGTCTCTTAATATTATAGGAATCAAGCTATGGCTTTTAACGATTCCAAATTACCACGAGCTAGATTTATTCCTGATGGGTGTAGGGATTGAAATTTGTGTATCAAATACGATTCCATGTATTTCCTCTCACGTGGTGACCGGAAGTTTGTTTGTAGAATGTAAAGTTTGGCTTGATCGAAATTGTGGTCTTGTTGATTGAAGTGGCTGGCTACTGCTTTTGGTAAGTTGTGCTTTGTGTCTGCGCGGTGGCCGTTCAGTCTTACATGAATTGGTTTCCAGTTCGCCTATGTACTGTTTTTTACAGGTGGCACACTCAACGCAGTAGATCAGGTTGTTTGAGGTGCACGTGAAGTTCGATGTTACCTTGTGAAGGTAATCGGATGCTGTGCTTTCTACGTTGGTGGCTTTTACGTGGTTGGTGGCAACGTAAAAAGCACAGCATCCGATTACCTTCACAAGGTAACATCGAACTTCACGTGCACCTCAAACAACCTGATCTACTGCATTGAGTGTGCCACCTGTAAAAAACAGTGCATAGGCGAAACTGGACAACCAATTCATGTAAGACTGAACGGCCACCGCGCAGACACAAAGCACAACTTACCAAAAGCAGTAGGCCAGCCACTTCAATCAACAAGACCACAATTTCGATCAAGCCAAACTTTACATTCTACAAACAAACTTCCGGTCACCACGTGAGAGGAAATACATGGAATCGTATTTGATACACAAATTTCAATCCCTACACCCATCAGGGAATAAATCTAGCTCGTGGTAATTTGGAATCGTTAAAAGCCATAGCATGATTCCTATAATATTAAGAGACATGAAGTACGCTCGGCTTTCACAAAACCTTAACCTATTCGCAAAATAAAATCCCGACCAGCTCCCATAATACACTATCAATATTCTTTTTTAATATCTCTTAACCTCGCATGTATACATGTGCACATACGTGTAGATATTATTCTCTTAAGATGTTTTCATTTTCTAGTGAAGTCCGAACCACGGTTTCCTTCCCCCTTTCCGGCGCTCCAAAGGCCGCTTCTGGCCAGCATTGTCACAGCCCTCGCTTTCTCAGGAAGTTCTACGAGTCTTATTCCGATTGTTCCCCCCCGGCCGCCCCTCGTTACTTTCAACTTTTTTTTTCCCTCTTAGTTGACGGCGCCCCATTTTTGGAAGCCACCGACGACACTGGATGCATATGCCAGCCAATTACTTCACCCATTAGCAGGAGCTTGCTTTTCAGGCAACCCTTTCAATATCACTTAAAGTAGGCAGGCGGCATTTTAAACGTACGCCGCCCGAGTACCTTCCTTTTTTTTGTCGTCTGTAGCTGCCTTCCCCACCACCTTCTGCAGCTCCTTGGCGGACATTTAAATGTAAGCCGCCCGGTTTTTCTCCCCGCCTGTAGTTCCCTTCCTCACCACCTTCTGCAGCTCTTTGTGATGGCTGCACTCGCCCTCTCGCTTGGTTGTACCCGCCCCCCCCCCTTTTTTTTCTTTCTTTTCTTTCTTTGCAGCTACCTTTGACTCTGACATGGCAGACCCGAACGTGTTTGCAAACTCTCTTGAAATGTGGCAAGGGCTTTACTCCTCTGCTTTCGAGTTTCTCTCTTTCCAGGCATCAATTACCAACAGCAACAGACGCGCCGCCGCTGACATGACGTCATCACTAACCCCATAAAACTAACACGCCAGGGATGACAAGGCGCCTTTGACAAAGATAGGTCCCCTATCGTAACGTCGGCCAGCCTGATCTGAGGCACTTTCTCCTGTTTTGAAATCTATAACAAAACAGGTCGTTTACTTATGTGGTAGTGTGACATAGGTATCCACTTTTTTTTACTGCTGTCTCTAAATGAACGGTTTCATGAACTGCTTGCAAATGCTTCATGCAGTAATCTTTCTACACGCTGTTTCTGCAGTGTGATGCACCTTACGCTTGATATAAGATGCGATTTCGCATTTCACAAACAGCATGGAGTGATTTGACTGAGCAGCTGACTCAGGCGTGTGCTTATTGAAAAGCTGTGTCGTAGCTGGCACCAAGAAATATTCGACTTTGTCTGGAAGACTGTGTGCCACGAAGCTTGTCTTGCTGCCAGATTATTTTTTCTCCTGTCTGGAAGGAATACATTGGAAGACATGATGGCGTCTGAGACCGCCGCGGTTTTACCGCTTGAAGTGTGCTGAAGGACTTCTGTTTAGACTGCGGCGATGACCTAGACTGCACTGTGAGGTATCGGCCTACCGAGAGAGCATGGCCGACACGACAGTGATGTCTGAAAACTAGATTTATTGTCCAGTGATAGCCCGTAAGATGCGCGTGCCCCGTGGCACCTGCGCTCGCGAGGGAACGCGAGCGTCTGAGTCGTTTATATGCGACGCTGACGCGGTTGCCTCTTCCACATGCACCAGTGGCACAGGGTATCCGCCGCCGGAGAATCAGACCCAACGTAGCCAGTTATACTGCCGACATATGGTTATAGTGAAGGTAGCCGCTCAGCCCCCCTTTCAAGTTCGCGGTTCTCGGGAAGCTCAAGCATCCCCACCACTAACAGTAAAATATGGCAAGATAGACATCGGGGCACGTGAAAACGTCTTCCCTCGAGGCTCTTCTTGTCGGCTTGTACGCTCTACAGCGCAACAGGCAGTTATTGTTTAAAAAAATACAATAAAACCACGGCCCTCCGTGAGCAAATGACCGTTGGCACTCGCTTCTGGCTCAAGATCTGCGAAATAAGGCGCCTTCACGCCCGCACACTCGATGCGGCATCCAGCGCCCTCTAGAGGAGGTCAATGTCCTCGGCAATAACGGGAGCTATAACCACAGCATAAGGCACATCTAATCGTCCTCAGAATTCAAGTTGACAAACCGACATGTTTTTCGCCCACGTGAATAAAAAAAATTTAGGTGACCTTAATGTTCTATTTAAGTGTGTTTTAGTGGTGCTATCCAGTAGAGTTTGGCGAACTTTTGCGGGAATTGGGTAGACTTTCGGTTAAAGCCAACCATCACTGTTCTTAAATACCAAAGAGTTTAATCGATTGTGAACACGTGCCCTAGATGTTTCCCTTGATGTACCTCACTTTGACATGAGCGATGCAGCCCTTTTTTATATATGCATTTTCACACTTATGCAAAGTTACAGTTGTGAGTGAACGTTTCTGACGTGCGCTTGCCTTTTTTGAGCTGCGGCTTTCTATTTGATATCGACGTTTCTATGAAAATGGTCGTACGGAAGTCTTGCAGTTGAGGATGAAGGAGTAAATGAAGTGAACTGAAGCAGATAGTTATTAGAACACTATCGAAACAGCCAGTCGAGGATTACATAAAACGTTTATTTTACTTAGTTGCTTATTGTGTACAAGCGCGCCAGATGCTTTAGAAAAGCCGCCCAACAACGCATGAGTTTGTTTGGCAATATTAAGATTACCACTAATGCCCTTTCAAGATATCAGCAGTTGGGGCCTATATGGCGGTCAAAAGGCCGGATGTAGGACATGCGGGATGTAGGAAAGAAGGTTAGAAAAGAAGGTGTGTTACTAAGGAGATTCTAAGAATAGTCTGTGCTAAACGTTTACTGTTTCACTTAAGAATACCTGCCATTATTGTGCTCAATATCGTTGTCTGTTTTGGTGGCTGATGCTTCAACTTCATAAACAACCTTATTCGCGCGAATCTACATCGCTGCTTGAAAACTTATATAATCTCTGTCGTAAAGTTCGCTTAAAAATGCGCCGACGCACCGCAGAATTGCATGAATACCATGGACTCCAGAAAGAGCATCACGAAGCGCAGGTTCTGGTCATGATTGTGCACAATAATTGCCGCAATGTTGGCTCCACCCTGAAAAAAAGATAACGCATTTTAACACCGCCCTCGAGCAATCAGCTGTCTCCGACGACATGTTCGGCTTGAGATGTAATAATAATATCTGGGGTTTAACATATCAAAACCACGATATGATTATGACAGACGCCGTAGTGGAGGGCTGCGGAAATATCGACTACATGGGATTCTTAACGTGCACCTAAATCTAAGTACACGGGCCTCAAACATTTTAGCCTCCATCGAAAATGCAGCCGCGCGGCTTGAGGCGTACTACGGTGGCATCATAAGAACTTAAACGTTTAACTCACCGACCTCGATTTTCAGTGGAATGATTCAGAACGGAACTGGCGTGATTGCCAGGTTTGACGTGCCTAAACCACGATATCATCACGAGGCACGCCTTAGTGCGGCTCTGTGGAGTAACAAATACCAAACGAAATTCTTTGACGCGCTCCCAAATCTTAAGTACACGGCTGTACTTCCATTTCGCTACCATCGAAATGCGGCCGCTATGTTACCTACCACGGCAAGTATTACAATGAGGTGGACATAGCGACTATAAGTGCAGGAAAATGTTATGCTCTTGTGCTCTCGGTGTCGTCTACCGGCTAGGCCAATAAGTATATGTTTAGTGAAAATGTGCAGCCTATTGCTTCTCTTGTTATGCGCTTCTTAAAGTACCTGGACACTCTACTTATAATAAATTGTGACGGGAGAAAGAATATAAATGAGAAGTCTATACACGGACTCAACAACATTTATAGTACAGAAGACACAGTTTGACGCAGCGCAAAACAGTGCTTTCGTTAGGAGCGCCATGCATTTCATCATTATTAGTTCCCGACTACAGACAACGAAAGAGAACACCCTCGTGGGTGAATGCGTTATCGAAACACCCTTTATAGGCCCTTATTTTTCCAGAATTTGCTGCAAGTGGGTTCTATTGTTGGCGTAACGCCCCTACTGACCCCTTTCGATATTTTAGAGGTGACATGACACACCACAGTGAGATTAAGAGTGCTTTGTTATTCCACCTTTTCAAGCGAGTAAAAACCCACAAGAGATTATAAACGAGCTGTTTATACGAACGTTACTGTTGAGCATGTCAGACATTTGCACTAGGCTGCGAATTATCCTTCAGCTTACGAATGGCATACAAGACGCATTCACAGACAACATACATTCACAAAATGTGCAAGTTTAGCACATTTGCAAGTTTAGCACGATTATATATAATCGTCATCCTCCTCGCGTACTTTTCTCCCGTTATCACCGCGCTCCCGGCATGTTCCGGTCACGAACGGCGCGCGCGTTATCAGCGTGACATAGCATTCTAGATAGGAAAGTAGCGAGAGCCGGGTTTTGAAGACAGGAAACGGGAGCGAGCTAGATTACGAGTATAGTTGTGTGGCAGAAATACTCCTCAAATACTCGATTTTGTCTTAGAGTGCATATAACCGCAGGTGCCCCATAAGGGATTTAACGAGCACAGTGACGTCTTAGAATTTGGTTTGATAGGAAAATTTCCCATGCCCTCAAGACACGTGGCACTTTGGGTGATGAAGTCAGTGCCATGTACAAGGACTGCTTACAACAAAGATAAATATTCTCGGTAGTTGCTACATGCACTCATAATCGTCTGAGCAAGAGCTGTACGTCCTTGAACGCTGTCTTACTGGCGTTCACTCAAAGCAGTAGGGTAATATGGAATTCTGACACAGCGTTTTGAGAACATTCTTGCAAGTCTGGGCATTGTTTTATCTCCTGCTGTCTATCGTTTGACTGACCTGAAAAACTTATTCACTTTGTTAATGACTGATTTTCATTATTTTTCTTAATGTCGATTAGCTAAATACGAACAACATTTATACTAGCATTCCTAGAGTGCCATTGTGTATTACAGGGCAACGAGTCAGGCACAGCAGATGCTGTAGAAGGCTATTGTGGGCCACACTTTGAAACTGCTACAAGGTATGGGATATTGATCATAATTATGACTGGCGAGTAAATTTCCACTGCGGAACAAAGAATTCTCCAAGTGATCTCTAGTGATACCTTCTGATGTCCCTTTTCTTCGTGCCGTTCTGTCTCCCGTTAAGACATGAGTGCTGCTATAGCAGTAAAAACGGAAGTTGAAGGTATAGTATTTAGTCACATATCTGACGCACTCGTGTAATCAACGCCCCCAAGAAAATGCATGCATGCTCTAAGCATATTAATTGCACCAGTAACTCGCTGCATAAGGCTCATCTGCTCGGCCCGCTTGAACACCTAGCAGTATCTACGTGTCCTTATCTTAGCGACTAGCTACGATGGATTTACACATACTGAGTGGATTCAGCGCGATACAACGAGACAGAGGTGAAGGAGGGACACGAACACCAGCGCTGTTCTCACAACTAACTTTATTAGCTCAGAAACACATACTTTAAAGCACAACCTACAACCACGTGATGACACGCCGATGACGTCAAACTGAGGATAAATGTGAATAATTAGGACTAACCATGAGCAAACTGTACCATGTGGCAAAACTATTCAAGAAAGAAATTTCTCTGTCATGCAGACCTATAGAAGGCACACTTACACAACTAGGGCCTTTTTTGTAAACGTACAAACACAGCCTTGATGGATTTACATTTGCCTGCAAGCTGTCAATTTTGACAGATTATTTAGCGTGCTAAATATTGAAACTTGCATTTGTGTTAAAATGGTTATGTAGAAATATTTACTTTTCTTTCACGTCTATACATCAATAAAAACCTTTTTAGTCTCGCAGATCTGTATTTTCTGTTTCACCCTATAGTAACAACATATTAACCATTTATACGTGTCCAGCTTTCCAATTCTTACATTTCTTACATTACATTACATGTAATGGAAGCTCAGCAGGAAATATTTCAACAGATGACATGTCAAGTGCTAGATGCCTTGAGTGAAAGAAGGCACAGTGGAGCGATGACTAGGGCTAGTTCGTTCATGTCAAAGATTTGTTTATGCACTCATTGCTTCCGTGTCCGTCTGAGCCCTTCGTTACGATTCTTTGAATCAGATCATAATCAAAATTAATACATAGTGCCTTCACAAGATGTAGGCAAAAAGAACTATTGCCCAAGGGCACAGAAGCATAAGTTACAACAACTTAATATACTGCTTTTAGTTACATTATCTTGGTCCGTAAGTAGATAAACTTGCAAAAATAATCAGCGAAATTCGGGAGTTAAGTCTTGCATAACGAGAAAAGGAGACGGAATTGGCAGACATTCCTCTAGCATTTCGAAAGAACCTTTCTTAAGGCGGCAGTCAAAAGCCGGTGGCAAGCAACGCTCTTGAATATCGTTGGAGTACTTTAATTATGTAATTTTAGCCCTGTAATTCCCGTATCTTTGTTAATAATCTCGTATGCACTTTTTACTCTCAAGCATGTCTTTGTATACTGAACATTATCATCACTAACTAGTCGTACACGTTTTGGAATATTGTGAATAAATGAAAGTTCTTCCACAGAAATTTCAATTTTAAGTATTTAATCTAGAACTTAATGGGTTGAATTTGAAGTCTTATGTAATTTGCCAATGTTTTTTCTCATTATTGCTTGTTAGTACGGCGCTTAAAAGGAAAAAAACAGCCTCGCTATCTGCACGAACAGAAGATGTACTTTCTTGCGAAGAAGGTCACGTGTCACAAATCGTATGAATGCGCGAAGCAGAGGAAAACACTTACCGGACTGCAGACGACAACGCTGATCAGAAGAAGAGATACGCATATGAAGAAGTGAATCAGCGTCCGATTGATCAAAACTAGAGGTTGCGCCGGGGCGAGCACTTCGATGACGATGTCCGGCATAATGAGCTGGGGAAAGCGTATCGTGGATTGAAGGGTTATCGACTGAGGAATTTTTCTGCGATCAATTTTCGCTGTCGCACACATTCATTCATGATAATTTTGCATTTGAAATGTTTTCTAGCGTGTAATATACGATAAGGAATAAGTTCGAGGAAAGATGGAAGCTGGAAGCACAGGGAATGTCTCTGGAGCCAATGCTTGGGCAAGGGGGCTTGTCTTCATCGGAGCAGGAACCGCAGTAGCTTCCCGGACAAAGGCTATCGGAACCCCTTCGGAGACATCCCCCGTTAAACGATTTATCATTTTAGCAGGTGTTCGAACTTGCAGTAACCATTTTCTTTGCGCTTCGTAGTGGAAAGCTTTCGAAGTGTTTCACTAGGAAAACTAACGTCAAGCGGCTGACGCATAACTAATTACGCGCAAGGAAGATAAAAGCTGGCGGTAATCATGTTCTCAAAATTCGGTTGAATTGAATAAACGGACTTGACGCAGTGCGCACGGACTGAGGAAGACTACGACACATAGCGCCATGTGATTTGTGCTGCTTTTGCCCGTGCCTTATTTGCGCCGTACTAGCTGTACATCGCTGTACGGCCCAACAATGAACGGCCGTATGTGCTGCGTCATCGCGCCGGCTTCCGTGGCCGCCGGAGCGTCGTACCGATCTCGGTGAGAGCCGCATAAGCCCCGTGCGTTTTCGGAATAAAACGGGGGCATTGCTTCATTGGCTCTGGGTGTGCGTCTCTCTTGCTCTATCATACGTCGTAGGAAACAAGGCCCAATTTCTACTCCACTGGCATCAACTAAGACAAGTTTTCATGGTTTTGTTTCAAGATAAACTTCAAATCTTGTGCTGAAGTTACTGGATAGCGTATCTGAAGGTCGGGAAGATTATTCCCCATGATTCTACCTAACCTCAGAAAAAGGTGACTTAATTTCTGGATAGTGCGAAGCTATAGCATGAAAATTATGAAAATGTGGCTGACATAAAAAAAGCAGCTTCAATTTGTTTCCATGTTTTTTCTTGAAAATAATATGCGTATACAAAGACCATTCTCGCTGCTCAATCATGGCCAATATTTCTGAAAAGCTTATGACACAGTCGTGTGCCACCTGACTGAAACATGCCGGAAAGCAGTAAGCAAACGCCCATTTATTCAGCACTGCGCAGTCGCCATCGTTGAGAGTATTCACTCATGTTGAAGTCATTGCGAAGACGCACACTCAGCTTTCCTCAGAAGCTTACCGACGTCGCCGATAGTGCAATTCAAGTAATTAATCCCGGATGGCTGATTTTCGGAAGCGTACTTGAAAATGGCACGGTAAGCCTGAAGGCCACGTCCGATAATCGGGAATATTCCTAGCGCTACAGTATACCAGACGTACACGCAGTCACTAAGGTTTTGACCGAAGGAAACGTGTTAAATGTAACATGTCGGAGTCACGGCTCAGGTCAGGGTACGTTTAAGTTCGCCTTAACCCTTTTGTAACCCTAAGTGATAACTCTAAGTTCGCGTCGCTTTATAACGCTGAGTGATCCCAACAAGATAATCGTACCGATAACCGGAGCGGAGCAAGATACCGTCACACAACATCAGCTCGGCGTCAACAGCGGCCACCGATGTTGCAGAAAGTAGCGGCAGCCGAACAATCCGACTATCTTCATGCCCCGCTGAGCAACACATACATCTCATCGCGCAACTCTTAAGAGGACAGAGGGAAAAGAAAGAATATACTAATATAATAATAATAAGAATAATATAATAATATAAAAATAATAATAATAATAATAATAATAATATAAGAATAATAATATCGGGTTTAACGTGAGAAAAGAAAGAAGACGACACACAGCGCTGTGCGTCGTCTTCTTTCTTGTCTCTCTGTCCTCGCGCTGCAAGTCTACCGTCATGGATTTCCAACCACCCCAAGCCTCCACCCTTGTCCTCTTGAAGGTTTCGCGTCGTCGGTGTAGCCAAGAGCGAACGCGTAGCGCAATGGCCAGTAAATGGCAGTGACAGCCAAGAGTGCGAGAAAAGGGAGCAGGTGTACAAGAGGAAAAAGGAGGAAGGATGGAGAGGGGGAAGTAGCGACCAATGTACAGGAAGAAAAAAAAAAGCTTTCTTGACCCTAGAGTCATCTAGAACGGGAGGTAGTCTGCCAGACCATGCCTGTCAGCTACCTTCCCGGCTCTGTTTATGGCCCGAAGCTGGACCCCGGGTTGTTAAACGGCAAGCAGGCGCTGAACGAGCGATGAGCGAAGCTCTTTCTGCGGCGGCTAAAAGGTGGCTTTAGAGTAGAGTACCGAAAGAGTAACATACGAATTACAAGAGTGGACACTACAGCCAAAAGCGGTGGAGCTACGCAGCTTGAACACACCCGATCGAGGGCAATACATCACTCCCTGTCTCCAAGGGAACACGCGTACTAGTTATCTACTGTAGTACCCTTTCTACTGTACTATTCATCTACTTGTCTGAGTGGTTGTGGACGTGACTTTCACTGGCTGGCAGTGCGGCTCTAAATCCGTCTTTATCGTCTGCGATCGGACAGCTCGACGTCGTAGATCGAGGCCGCGATCCTCTGCGCAAAAGTTTTAATTGCGCGGTATCGTAATTGCGGTGAACTTACTGTTGATCTGTAAGGACAGGCCTTTTGCCCAATAAATAAAGACGCGAAGTCAGTTTTAGTGGAGGTGAAAAGCGAAAACGCCCGCTTGTCGCGCATGGTGGTTCGCAAAACCCTACAAGGTTCAAGTTACCAGAACAGAGCTCTCTAGTATGGCGTGCCTCATTATCAGATGACTATTTCGAATACCAGCGCCAAATTTAATTTTCTTTAAAATTTTCACATGCTTTCTATCTACATTAGGAATGTTAGAATATAACTTTAATTTAATGAGATAAGTGGCAATAGACTGTCATCACTACGACCGCGCCTTCTGCCGAATAATTCTCAGTGTTTGCAACAATTCGTACGGCGTTGCGCCATTTTCTCACCTGCGCATTTAGAATAAAACAAGCGATAAAAGATTTTCTCGGTGTTCGTTCATCAACAAGGAGTAAATGATAGGACGCTATTATAAGCGGGTTATGTGACCCACTGCTGCACATACGAACTGTTGGACCGGCACCCAATGTAATCCGCTTTCGTTGAGCTAATATTGTGCAGCGCAAACTAAATGATTCCACAAAGAATGTAGAAATACGCATTCACCACCACTGCAGCATAGTGTCTGTCTCTGTTGGCTCTGCGCGATCCTAATACTAAAGAACATTTCCACCTATAGTGTGAAGGTGTCTACAACATGTACCATGTTGTTCATAAGTGCATTGTTTAAATTTCTAATACTGCTGCAATGGTGCTACGAACAATGCAATTTCGAAGCAACGGTCAGATTCTCTGGACAGAATGTCGCATGCATTTATGCAATTGCACAAATAGACACGCTTTGTTTTTCATCCAATACAGGTAAACGTCTCCTCCACCCAGTAGAAAGTGTGCATTTCGGTCTCAGGTATTGTACAAGTCACTGTTCTGTGTTCCTCACGTCCGGCATCGCCTTTTGGAGCTTGACGAATACGTCCCGCCTGTCAGGGCACCGAGGTAGCTACTACACTTCCCACGTGGACGGCGTGTGTTTAACTCTCTTAGATCTTGTCTGATTTTGATTTGCATTATCTCCAGG